>NC_059184.1:0-300000 GCF_020631705.1 Daphnia magna
TCTTTCTAGACCGCTCCCGTTGTCCTAGGATGAACGGTTCAAAAGTTGAAGAACACATTGCAGCATTCACAAGTTCTCATCATAGAAACATGGCTATTGCCGACGAATATTCAGAGTTCATCGAATGAAATGCATAGAATCTCACTAATTTTGACATTCTGCGCCGATCTAGACCATTCCCGTTGCTCTAGCAGGAACGGTTCCAAAGTTAGCAAATACGGCTAAATATGCAAATTAGCTATAACTCCGCAACCGATAGCCGCCCGATGAAAATATTTGCACGCCGAGCTCCTCTCCTCCTTCCCGATCAAGCCCTCGAGTCAGATTCACGATTTACCTGAACGAAAAAAATCAACGGTGACGTCTTGCGGCAGACGGGCGCTTCGCGCCCGCTGCCGCGTTTACAATTATCCTTATTGCAACACAACCGAGCCCCTCCTCCTAAAAATCATATTTATCGGTTTTATCTCTTTTTCTCCAAAATTTTACACAAACAAGTTTGAAAATGATGTTATTTCGACTAATTTTGATATTCTGCGTCGATCTAGACCATTCCTGTTGCTCTACGATTTTTGGTTCAAAAGTTAGCTATTTTGCATAAGGTTTCCTAAGTTCTCACTGTAGTAAAATGTTGATTTCTCACGAATCTTTGATATTTAAATATTGAAATGCATAGATTTCGACTAATTTTGAGATTCTGCGTCGATCTAGACCATTCCCATTGATCTAGCATGTACGGTTCAAAAGTTGGCAAATGCGGCTCAAATTGAAAATTCGCTTTAACTCCTCAACCGCAAGCCGCACGATTAAAATATTTATGTGCCGAACTGCTTTTTGCTTTCCCGACCGTGCGGTGCTGTCAGATTTCCGATTTACCTGAATGAAAATTTTGACTCCGGAATTTTCAGGAAAGTCGATTTTGTGGCTCAATTACAATTCGCCCCGAGGAAATATTTATGTGGCAAGCTCCTCCCTATGTGCCCCACATTCTCCTAACGTCAAATTTGCGATTTACCTGAATGAAAATTTTGACTCCGGAATTTTCAGAAAAGTCGATTTTGTGGCTCAATTACAAGTCGCCCCGAGGAAATATTTATGTGGCAAGCTCCTCTCTATGTGCTCCACATTATTCTAACGTCAAATTTGCGATTTACCTGAATGAAAATTTTGACTCCGGAATTTTCAGAAAAATCGATTTTGTGGCTCAATTACAAGTCGCCCCGAGGAAATATTTATGTGGCAAGCTCCTCCCTATGTGCCCCACATTTTCCTAACGTCAAATTTATGATTTACCTGAATGAAAATTTTGACTCCGGAATTTTCAGAAAAATCGATTTTGTGGCTCTATTACAAGTCGCTTCGAGGAAATATTTATGTGGCAAGCTCTTCTCTATGGGCCCCACACTACCCTGGTGTTGGAATTGTGAACTACCTGAACGAAAAATTTCACTGCGAATTTCCGAGAGAAAACTCGTTACTACGCCAAAACTGCGGTTAATATCTTTACGAAATACATCGGAACGTATTATCTAACAAATTCTGCATCTTTCTAGACCGCTCCCGTTGTCCTAGGATGAACGGTTCAAAAGTTGAAGAACACATTGCAGCATTCACAAGTTCTCATCATAGAAACATGGCTATTGCCGACGAATATTCAGAGTTCATCGAATGAAATGCATAGAATCTCACTAATTTTGACATTCTGCGCCGATCTAGACCATTCCCGTTGCTCTAGCAGGAACGGTTCCAAAGTTAGCAAATACGGCTAAATATGCAAATTAGCTATAACTCCGCAACCGATAGCCGCCCGATGAAAATATTTGCACGCCGAGCTCCTCTCCTCCTTCCCGATCAAGCCCTCGAGTCAGATTCACGATTTACCTGAACGAAAAAAATCAACGGTGACGTCTGGCGGCAGACGGGCGCTTCGCGCCCGCTGCCGCGTTTACAATTATCCTTATTGCAACACAACCGAGCCCCTCCTCCTAAAAATCATATTTATCGGTTTTATCTCTTTTTCTCCAAAATTTTACACAAACAAGTTTGAAAATGATGTTATTTCGACTAATTTTGATATTCTGCGTCGATCTAGACCATTCCTGTTGCTCTACGATTTTTGGTTCAAAAGTTAGCTATTTTGCATAAGGTTTCCTAAGTTCTCACTGTAGTAAAATGTTGATTTCTCACGAATCTTTGATATTTAAATATTGAAATGCATAGATTTCGACTAATTTTGAGATTCTGCGTCGATCTAGACCATTCCCATTGATCTAGCATGTACGGTTCAAAAGTTGGCAAATGCGGCTCAAATTGAAAATTCGCTTTAACTCCTCAACCGCAAGCCGCACGATTAAAATATTTATGTGCCGAACTGCTTTTTGCTTTCCGACCGTGCGGTGCTGTCAGATTTCCGATTTACCTGAATGAAAATTTTGACTCCGGAATTTTCAGGAAAGTCGATTTTGTGGCTCAATTACAATTCGCCCCCGAGGAAATATTTATGTGGCAAGCTCCTCCCCTATGTGCCCCACATTCTCCTAACGTCAAATTTGCGATTTACCTGAATGAAAATTTTGACTCCGGAATTTTCAGAAAAGTCGATTTTGTGGCTCAATTACAAGTCGCCCCGAGGAAATATTTATGTGGCAAGCTCCTCTCTATGTGCTCCACATTATTCCTAACGTCAAATTTGCGATTTACCTGAATGAAAATTTTGACTCCGGAATTTTCAGAAAAATCGATTTTGTGGCTCAATTACAAGTCGCCCCCGAGGAAATATTTATGTGGCAAGCTCCTCCCCTATGTGCCCCACATTTTCCTAACGTCAAATTTATGATTTACCTGAATGAAAATTTTGACTCCGGAATTTTCAGAAAAATCGATTTTGTGGCTCTATTACAAGTCGCTTCGAGGAAATATTTATGTGGCAAGCTCTTCTCTATGGGCCCCACACTACCCTGGTGTTGGAATTGTGAACTACCTGAACGAAAAATTTCACTGCGAATTTCCGAGAGAAAACTCGTTACTACGCCAAAACTGCGGTTAATATCTTTACGAAATACATCGGAACGTATTATCTAACAAATTCTGCATCTTTCTAGACCGCTCCCGTTGTCCTAGGATGAACGGTTCAAAAGTTGAAGAACACATTGCAGCATTCACAAGTTCTCATCATAGAAACATGGCTATTGCCGACGAATATTCAGAGTTCATCGAATGAAATGCATAGAATCTCACTAATTTTGACATTCTGCGCCGATCTAGACCATTCCCGTTGCTCTAGCAGGAACGGTTCCAAAGTTAGCAAATACGGCTAAATATGCAAATTAGCTATAACTCCGCAACCGATAGCCGCCCGATGAAAATATTTGCACGCCGAGCTCCTCTCCTCCTTCCCGATCAAGCCCTCGAGTCAGATTCACGATTTACCTGAACGAAAAAAATCAACGGTGACGTCTTGCGGCAGACGGGCGCTTCCGCCCGCTGCCGCGTTTACAATTATCCTTATTGCAACACAACCGAGCCCCTCCTCCTAAAAATCATATTTATCGGTTTTATCTCTTTTTCTCCAAAATTTTACACAAACAAGTTTGAAAATGATGTTATTTCGACTAATTTTGATATTCTGCGTCGATCTAGACCATTCCTGTTGCTCTACGATTTTTGGTTCAAAAGTTAGCTATTTTGCATAAGGTTTCCTAAGTTCTCACTGTAGTAAAATGTTGATTTCTCACGAATCTTTGATATTTAAATATTGAAATGCATAGATTTCGACTAATTTTGAGATTCTGCGTCGATCTAGACCATTCCCATTGATCTAGCATGTACGGTTCAAAAGTTGGCAAATGCGGCTCAAATTGAAAATTCGCTTTAACTCCTCAACCGCAAGCCGCACGATTAAAATATTTATGTGCCGAACTGCTTTTTGCTTTCCCGACCGTGCGGTGCTGTCAGATTTCCGATTTACCTGAATGAAAATTTTGACTCCGGAATTTTCAGGAAAGTCGATTTTGTGGCTCAATTACAATTCGCCCCGAGGAAATATTTATGTGGCAAGCTCCTCCCTATGTGCCCCACATTCTCCTAACGTCAAATTTGCGATTTACCTGAATGAAAATTTTGACTCCGGAATTTTCAGAAAAGTCGATTTTGTGGCTCAATTACAAGTCGCCCCGAGGAAATATTTATGTGGCAAGCTCCTCTCTATGTGCTCCACATTATTCTAACGTCAAATTTGCGATTTACCTGAATGAAAATTTTGACTCCGGAATTTTCAGAAAAATCGATTTTGTGGCTCAATTACAAGTCGCCCCGAGGAAATATTTATGTGGCAAGCTCCTCCCTATGTGCCCCACATTTTCCTAACGTCAAATTTATGATTTACCTGAATGAAAATTTTGACTCCGGAATTTTCAGAAAAATCGATTTTGTGGCTCTATTACAAGTCGCTTCGAGGAAATATTTATGTGGCAAGCTCTTCTCTATGGGCCCCACACTACCCTGGTGTTGGAATTGTGAACTACCTGAACGAAAAATTTCACTGCGAATTTCCGAGAGAAAACTCGTTACTACGCCAAAACTGCGGTTAATATCTTTACGAAATACATCGGAACGTATTATCTAACAAATTCTGCATCTTTCTAGACCGCTCCCGTTGTCCTAGGATGAACGGTTCAAAAGTTGAAGAACACATTGCAGCATTCACAAGTTCTCATCATAGAAACATGGCTATTGCCGACGAATATTCAGAGTTCATCGAATGAAATGCATAGAATCTCACTAATTTTGACATTCTGCGCCGATCTAGACCATTCCCGTTGCTCTAGCAGGAACGGTTCCAAAGTTAGCAAATACGGCTAAATATGCAAATTAGCTATAACTCCGCAACCGATAGCCGCCCGATGAAAATATTTGCACGCCGAGCTCCTCTCCTCCTTCCCGATCAAGCCCTCGAGTCAGATTCACGATTTACCTGAACGAAAAAAATCAACGGTGACGTCTTGCGGCAGACGGGCGCTTCGCGCCCGCTGCCGCGTTTACAATTATCCTTATTGCAACACAACCGAGCCCCTCCTCCTAAAAAATCATATTTATCGGTTTTATCTCTTTTTCTCCAAAATTTTACACAAACAAGTTTGAAAATGATGTTATTTCGACTAATTTTGATATTCTGCGTCGATCTAGACCATTCCTGTTGCTCTACGATTTTTGGTTCAAAAGTTAGCTATTTTGCATAAGGTTTCCTAAGTTCTCACTGTAGTAAAATGTTGATTTCTCACGAATCTTTGATATTTAAATATTGAAATGCATAGATTTCGACTAATTTTGAGATTCTGCGTCGATCTAGACCATTCCCATTGATCTAGCATGTACGGTTCAAAAGTTGGCAAATGCGGCTCAAATTGAAAATTCGCTTTAACTCCTCAACCGCAAGCCGCACGATTAAAATATTTATGTGCCGAACTGCTTTTTGCTTTCCCGACCGTGCGGTGCTGTCAGATTTCCGATTTACCTGAATGAAAATTTTGACTCCGGAATTTTCAGGAAAGTCGATTTTGTGGCTCAATTTTTACAATTCGCCCCGAGGAAATATTTATGTGGCAAGCTCCTCCCTATGTGCCCCACATTCTCCTAACGTCAAATTTGCGATTTACCTGAATGAAAATTTTGACTCCGGAATTTTCAGAAAAGTCGATTTTGTGGCTCAATTACAAGTCGCCCCGAGGAAATATTTATGTGGCAAGCTCCTCTCTATGTGCTCCACATTATTCTAACGTCAAATTTGCGATTTACCTGAATGAAAATTTTGACTCCGGAATTTTCAGAAAAATCGATTTTGTGGCTCAATTACAAGTCGCCCCGAGGAAATATTTATGTGGCAAGCTCCTCCCTATGTGCCCCACATTTTCCTAACGTCAAATTTATGATTTACCTGAATGAAAATTTTGACTCCGGAATTTTCAGAAAAATCGATTTTGTGGCTCTATTACAAGTCGCTTCGAGGAAATATTTATGTGGCAAGCTCTTCTCTATGGGCCCCACACTACCCTGGTGTTGGAATTGTGAACTACCTGAACGAAAAATTTCACTGCGAATTTCCGAGAGAAAACTCGTTACTACGCCAAAACTGCGGTTAATATCTTTACGAAATACATCGGAACGTATTATCTAACAAATTCTGCATCTTTCTAGACCGCTCCCGTTGTCCTAGGATGAACGGTTCAAAAGTTGAAGAACACATTGCAGCATTCACAAGTTCTCATCATAGAAACATGGCTATTGCCGACGAATATTCAGAGTTCATCGAATGAAATGCATAGAATCTCACTAATTTTGACATTCTGCGCCGATCTAGACCATTCCCGTTGCTCTAGCAGGAACGGTTCCAAAGTTAGCAAATACGGCTAAATATGCAAATTAGCTATAACTCCGCAACCGATAGCCGCCCGATGAAAATATTTGCACGCCGAGCTCCTCTCCTCCTTCCCGATCAAGCCCTCGAGTCAGATTCACGATTTACCTGAACGAAAAAAATCAACGGTGACGTCTTGCGGCAGACGGGCGCTTCGCGCCCGCTGCCGCGTTTACAATTATCCTTATTGCAACACAACCGAGCCCCTCCTCCTAAAAATCATATTTATCGGTTTTATCTCTTTTTCTCCAAAATTTTACACAAACAAGTTTGAAAATGATGTTATTTCGACTAATTTTGATATTCTGCGTCGATCTAGACCATTCCTGTTGCTCTACGATTTTTGGTTCAAAAGTTAGCTATTTTGCATAAGGTTTCCTAAGTTCTCACTGTAGTAAAATGTTGATTTCTCACGAATCTTTGATATTTAAATATTGAAATGCATAGATTTCGACTAATTTTGAGATTCTGCGTCGATCTAGACCATTCCCATTGATCTAGCATGTACGGTTCAAAAGTTGGCAAATGCGGCTCAAATTGAAAATTCGCTTTAACTCCTCAACCGCAAGCCGCACGATTAAAATATTTATGTGCCGAACTGCTTTTTGCTTTCCCGACCGTGCGGTGCTGTCAGATTTCCGATTTACCTGAATGAAAATTTTGACTCCGGAATTTTCAGGAAAGTCGATTTTGTGGCTCAATTACAATTCGCCCCGAGGAAATATTTATGTGGCAAGCTCCTCCCTATGTGCCCCACATTCTCCTAACGTCAAATTTGCGATTTACCTGAATGAAAATTTTGACTCCGGAATTTTCAGAAAAGTCGATTTTGTGGCTCAATTACAAGTCGCCCCGAGGAAATATTTATGTGGCAAGCTCCTCTCTATGTGCTCCACATTATTCTAACGTCAAATTTGCGATTTACCTGAATGAAAATTTTGACTCCGGAATTTTCAGAAAAATCGATTTTGTGGCTCAATTACAAGTCGCCCCGAGGAAATATTTATGTGGCAAGCTCCTCCCTATGTGCCCCACATTTTCCTAACGTCAAATTTATGATTTACCTGAATGAAAATTTTGACTCCGGAATTTTCAGAAAAATCGATTTTGTGGCTCTATTACAAGTCGCTTCGAGGAAATATTTATGTGGCAAGCTCTTCTCTATGGGCCCCACACTACCCTGGTGTTGGAATTGTGAACTACCTGAACGAAAAATTTCACTGCGAATTTCCGAGAGAAAACTCGTTACTACGCCAAAACTGCGGTTAATATCTTTACGAAATACATCGGAACGTATTATCTAACAAATTCTGCATCTTTCTAGACCGCTCCCGTTGTCCTAGGATGAACGGTTCAAAAGTTGAAGAACACATTGCAGCATTCACAAGTTCTCATCATAGAAACATGGCTATTGCCGACGAATATTCAGAGTTCATCGAATGAAATGCATAGAATCTCCACTAATTTTGACATTCTGCGCCGATCTAGACCATTCCCGTTGCTCTAGCAGGAACGGTTCCAAAGTTAGCAAATACGGCTAAATATGCAAATTAGCTATAACTCCGCAACCGATAGCCGCCCGATGAAAATATTTGCACGCCGAGCTCCTCTCCTCCTTCCCGATCAAGCCCTCGAGTCAGATTCACGATTTACCTGAACGAAAAAAATCAACGGTGACGTCTTGCGGCAGACGGGCGCTTCGCGCCCGCTGCCGCGTTTACAATTATCCTTATTGCAACACAACCGAGCCCCTCCTCCAAAAAATCATATTTATCGGTTTCATCTCTTTTTCTCCAAAATTTTACACAAACAAGTTTGAAAATGATGTTATTTCGACTAATTTTGATATTCTGCGTCGATCTAGACCATTCCTGTTGCTCTACGATTTTTGGTTCTAAAAGTTAGCTATTTTGCATAAGGTTTCCTAAGTTCTCACTGTAGTAAAATGTTGATTTCTCACGAATCTTTGATATTTAAATATTGAAATGCATAGATTTCGACTAATTTTGAGATTCTGCGTCGATCTAGACCATTCCCATTGATCTAGCATGTACGGTTCAAAAGTTGGCAAATGCGGCTCAAATTGAAAATTCGCTTTAACTCCTCAACCGCAAGCCGCACGATTAAAATATTTATGTGCCGAACTGCTTTTTGCTTTCCCGACCGTGCGGTGCTGTCAGATTTCCGATTTACCTGAATGAAAATTTTGACTCCGGAATTTTCAGGAAAGTCGATTTTGTGGCTCAATTACAATTCGCCCCGAGGAAATATTTATGTGGCAAGCTTCTCCTCTATGTGCCCCACATTCTCCTAACGTCAAATTTGCGATTTACCTGAATGAAAATTTTGACTCCGGAATTTTCAGAAAAGTCGATTTTGTGGCTCAATTACAAGTCGCCCCGAGGAAATATTTATGTGGCAAGCTCCTCTCTATGTGCTCCACATTATTCTAACGTCAAATTTGCGATTTACCTGAATGAAAATTTTGACTCCGGAATTTTCAGAAAAATCGATTTTGTGGCTCAATTACAAGTCGCCCCGAGGAAATATTTATGTGGCAAGCTCCTCCTCCCTATGTGCCCCACATTTTCCTAACGTCAAATTTATGATTTACCTGAATGAAAATTTTGACTCCGGAATTTTCAGAAAAATCGATTTTGTGGCTCTATTACAAGTCGCTTCGAGGAAATATTTATGTGGCAAGCTCTTCTCTATGGGCCCCACACTACCCTGGTGTTGGAATTGTGAACTACCTGAACGAAAAATTTCACTGCGAATTTCCGAGAGAAAAACTCGTTACTACGCCAAAACTGCGGTTAATATCTTTACGAAATACATCGGAACGTATTATCTAACAAATTCTGCATCTTTCTAGACCGCTCCCGTTGTCCTAGGATGAACGGTTCAAAAGTTGAAGAACACATTGCAGCATTCACAAGTTCTCATCATAGAAACATGGCTATTGCCGACGAATATTCAGAGTTCATCGAATGAAATGCATAGAATCTCACTAATTTTGACATTCTGCGCCGATCTAGACCATTCCCGTTGCTCTAGCAGGAACGGTTCCAAAGTTAGCAAATACGGCTAAATATGCAAATTAGCTATAACTCCGCAACCGATAGCCGCCCGATGAAAATATTTGCACGCCGAGCTCCTCTCCTCCTTCCCGATCAAGCCCTCGAGTCAGATTCACGATTTACCTGAACGAAAAAAATCAACGGTGACGTCTTGCGGCAGACGGCGCGCTTCGCGCCCGCTGCCGCGTTTACAATTATCCTTATTGCAACACAACCGAGCCCCTCCTCCTAAAAATCATATTTATCGGTTTTATCTCTTTTTCTCCAAAATTTTACACAAACAAGTTTGAAAATGATGTTATTTCGACTAATTTTGATATTCTGCGTCGATCTAGACCATTCCTGTTGCTCTACGATTTTTGGTTCAAAAGTTAGCTATTTTGCATAAGGTTTCCTAAGTTCTCACTGTAGTAAAATGTTGATTTCTCACGAATCTTTGATATTTAAATATTGAAATGCATAGATTTCGACTAATTTTGAGATTCTGCGTCGATCTAGACCATTCCCATTGATCTAGCATGTACGGTTCAAAAGTTGGCAAATGCGGCTCAAATTGAAAATTCGCTTTAACTCCTCAACCGCAAGCCGCACGATTAAAATATTTATGTGCCGAACTGCTTTTTGCTTTCCCCGACCGTGCGGTGCTGTCAGATTTCCGATTTACCTGAATGAAAATTTTGACTCCGGAATTTTCAGGAAAGTCGATTTTGTGGCTCAATTACAATTCGCCCCGAGGAAATATTTATGTGGCAAGCTCCTCTCTATGTGCCCCACATTCTCCTAACGTCAAATTTGCGATTTACCTGAATGAAAATTTTGACTCCGGAATTTTCAGAAAAGTCGATTTTGTGGCTCAATTACAAGTCGCCCCGAGGAAATATTTATGTGGCAAGCTCCTCTCTATGTGCTCCACATTATTCTAACGTCAAATTTGCGATTTACCTGAATGAAAATTTTGACTCCGGAATTTTCAGAAAAATCGATTTTGTGGCTCAATTACAAGTCGCCCCGAGGAAATATTTATGTGGCAAGCTCCTCCCTATGTGCCCCACATTTTCCTAACGTCAAATTTATGATTTACCTGAATGAAAATTTTGACTCCGGAATTTTCAGAAAAATCGATTTTGTGGCTCTATTACAAGTCGCTTCGAGGAAATATTTATGTGGCAAGCTCTTCTCTATGGGCCCCACACTACCCTGGTGTTGGAATTGTGAACTACCTGAACGAAAAATTTCACTGCGAATTTCCGAGAGAAAACTCGTTACTACGCCAAAACTGCGGTTAATATCTTTACGAAATACATCGGAACGTATTATCTAACAAATTCTGCATCTTTCTAGACCGCTCCCGTTGTCCTAGGATGAACGGTTCAAAAGTTGAAGAACACATTGCAGCATTCACAAGTTCTCATCATAGAAACATGGCTATTGCCGACGAATATTCAGAGTTCATCGAATGAAATGCATAGAATCTCACTAATTTTGACATTCTGCGCCGATCTAGACCATTCCCGTTGCTCTAGCAGGAACGGTTCCAAAGTTAGCAAATACGGCTAAATATGCAAATTAGCTATAACTCCGCAACCGATAGCCGCCCGATGAAAATATTTGCACGCCGAGCTCCTCTCCTCCTTCCCGATCAAGCCCTCGAGTCAGATTCACGATTTACCTGAACGAAAAAAATCAACGGTGACGTCTTGCGGCAGACGGGCGCTTCGCGCCCGCTGCCGCGTTTACAATTATCCTTATTGCAACACAACCGAGCCCCTCCTCCTAAAAATCATATTTATCGGTTTTATCTCTTTTTCTCCAAAATTTTACACAAACAAGTTTGAAAATGATGTTATTTCGACTAATTTTGATATTCTGCGTCGATCTAGACCATTCCTGTTGCTCTACGATTTTTGGTTCAAAAGTTAGCTATTTTGCATAAGGTTTCCTAAGTTCTCACTGTAGTAAAATGTTGATTTCTCACGAATCTTTGATATTTAAATATTGAAATGCATAGATTTCGACTAATTTTGAGATTCTGCGTCGATCTAGACCATTCCCATTGATCTAGCATGTACGGTTCAAAAGTTGGCAAATGCGGCTCAAATTGAAAATTCGCTTTAACTCCTCAACCGCAAGCCGCACGATTAAAATATTTATGTGCCGAACTGCTTTTTGCTTTCCCGACCGTGCGGTGCTGTCAGATTTCCGATTTACCTGAATGAAAATTTTGACTCCGGAATTTTCAGGAAAGTCGATTTTGTGGCTCAATTACAATTCGCCCCGAGGAAATATTTATGTGGCAAGCTCCTCCCTATGTGCCCCACATTCTCCTAACGTCAAATTTGCGATTTACCTGAATGAAAATTTTGACTCCGGAATTTTCAGAAAAGTCGATTTTGTGGCTCAATTACAAGTCGCCCCGAGGAAATATTTATGTGGCAAGCTCCCTCTCTATGTGCTCCACATTATTCTAACGTCAAATTTGCGATTTACCTGAATGAAAATTTTGACTCCGGAATTTTCAGAAAAATCGATTTTGTGGCTCAATTACAAGTCGCCCCGAGGAAATATTTATGTGGCAAGCTCCTCCCTATGTGCCCACATATTTTCCTAACGTCAAATTTATGATTTACCTGAATGAAAATTTTGACTCCGGAATTTTCAGAAAAATCGATTTTGTGGCTCTATTACAAGTCGCTTCGAGGAAATATTTATGTGGCAAGCTCTTCTCTATGGGCCCCACACTACCCTGGTGTTGGAATTGTGAACTACCTGAACGAAAAATTTCACTGCGAATTTCCGAGAGAAAACTCGTTACTACGCCAAAACTGCGGTTAATATCTTTACGAAATACATCGGAACGTATTATCTAACAAATTCTGCATCTTTCTAGACCGCTCCCGTTGTCCTAGGATGAACGGTTCAAAAGTTGAAGAACACATTGCAGCATTCACAAGTTCTCATCATAGAAACATGGCTATTGCCGACGAATATTCAGAGTTCATCGAATGAAATGCATAGAATCTCACTAATTTTGACATTCTGCGCCGATCTAGACCATTCCCGTTGCTCTAGCAGGAACGGTTCCAAAGTTAGCAAATACGGCTAAATATGCAAATTAGCTATAACTCCGCAACCGATAGCCGCCCGATGAAAATATTTGCACGCCGAGCTCCTCTCCTCCTTCCCGATCAAGCCCTCGAGTCAGATTCACGATTTACCTGAACGAAAAAAATCAACGGTGACGTCTTGCGGCAGACGGGCGCTTCGCGCCCGCTGCCGCGTTTACAATTATCCTTATTGCAACACAACCGAGCCCCTCCTCCTAAAAAATCATATTTATCGGTTTTATCTCTTTTTCTCCAAAATTTTACACAAACAAGTTTGAAAATGATGTTATTTCGACTAATTTTGATATTCTGCGTCGATCTAGACCATTCCTGTTGCTCTACGATTTTTGGTTCAAAAGTTAGCTATTTTGCATAAGGTTTCCTAAGTTCTCACTGTAGTAAAATGTTGATTTCTCACGAATCTTTGATATTTAAATATTGAAATGCATAGATTTCGACTAATTTTGAGATTCTGCGTCGATCTAGACCATTCCCATTGATCTAGCATGTACGGTTCAAAAGTTGGCAAATGCGGCTCAAATTGAAAATTCGCTTTAACTCCTCAACCGCAAGCCGCACGATTAAAATATTTATGTGCCGAACTGCTTTTTGCTTTCCCGACCGTGCGGTGCTGTCAGATTTCCGATTTACCTGAATGAAAATTTTGACTCCGGAATTTTCAGGAAAGTCGATTTTGTGGCTCAATTACAATTCGCCCCGAGGAAATATTTATGTGGCAAGCTCCTCCCTATGTGCCCCACATTCTCCTAACGTCAAATTTGCGATTTACCTGAATGAAAATTTTGACTCCGGAATTTTCAGAAAAGTCGATTTTGTGGCTCAATTACAAGTCGCCCCGAGGAAATATTTATGTGGCAAGCTCCTCTCTATGTGCTCCACATTATTCTTACGTCAAATTTGCGATTTACCTGAATGAAAATTTTGACTCCGGAATTTTCAGAAAAATCGATTTTGTGGCTCAATTACAAGTCGCCCCGAGGAAATATTTATGTGGCAAGCTCCTCCCTATGTGCCCCACATTTTCCTAACGTCAAATTTATGATTTACCTGAATGAAAATTTTGACTCCGGAATTTTCAGAAAAATCGATTTTGTGGCTCTATTACAAGTCGCTTCGAGGAAATATTTATGTGGCAAGCTCTTCTCTATGGGCCCCACACTACCCTGGTGTTGGAATTGTGAACTACCTGAACGAAAAATTTCACTGCGAATTTCCGAGAGAAAACTCGTTACTACGCCAAAACTGCGGTTAATATCTTTACGAAATACATCGGAACGTATTATCTAACAAATTCTGCATCTTTCTAGACCGCTCCCGTTGTCCTAGGATGAACGGTTCAAAAGTTGAAGAACACATTGCAGCATTCACAAGTTCTCATCATAGAAACATGGCTATTGCCGACGAATATTCAGAGTTCATCGAATGAAATGCATAGAATCTCACTAATTTTGACATTCTGCGCCGATCTAGACCATTCCCGTTGCTCTAGCAGGAACGGTTCCAAAGTTAGCAAATACGGCTAAATATGCAAATTAGCTATAACTCCGCAACCGATAGCCGCCCGATGAAAATATTTGCACGCCGAGCTCCTCTCCTCCTTCCCGATCAAGCCCCCGAGTCAGATTCACGATTTACCTGAACGAAAAAAATCAACGGTGACGTCTTGCGGCAGACGGGCGCTTCGCGCCCGCTGCCGCGTTTACAATTATCCTTATTGCAACACAACCGAGCCCCTCCTCCTAAAAATCATATTTATCGGTTTTTTATCTCTTTTTCTCCAAAATTTTACACAAACAAGTTTGAAAATGATGTTATTTCGACTAATTTTGATATTCTGCGTCGATCTAGACCATTCCTGTTGCTCTACGATTTTTGGTTCAAAAGTTAGCTATTTTGCATAAGGTTTCCTAAGTTCTCACTGTAGTAAAATGTTGATTTCTCACGAATCTTTGATATTTAAATATTGAAATGCATAGATTTCGACTAATTTTGAGATTCTGCGTCGATCTAGACCATTCCCATTGATCTAGCATGTACGGTTCAAAAGTTGGCAAATGCGGCTCAAATTGAAAATTCGCTTTAACTCCTCAACCGCAAGCCGCACGATTAAAATATTTATGTGCCGAACTGCTTTTTGCTTTCCCGACCGTGCGGTGCTGTCAGATTTCCGATTTACCTGAATGAAAATTTTGACTCCGGAATTTTCAGGAAAGTCGATTTTGTGGCTCAATTACAATTCGCCCCGAGGAAATATTTATGTGGCAAGCTCCTCCCTATGTGCCCCACATTCTCCTAACGTCAAATTTGCGATTTACCTGAATGAAAATTTTGACTCCGGAATTTTCAGAAAAGTCGATTTTGTGGCTCAATTACAAGTCGCCCCGAGGAAATATTTATGTGGCAAGCTCCTCTCTATGTGCTCCACATTATTCTAACGTCAAATTTTGCGATTTACCTGAATGAAAATTTTGACTCCGGAATTTTCAGAAAAATCGATTTTGTGGCTCAATTACAAGTCGCCCCGAGGAAATATTTATGTGGCAAGCTCCTCTCCTATGTGCCCCAACATTTTCCTAACGTCAAATTTATGATTTACCTGAATGAAAATTTTGACTCCGGAATTTTCAGAAAAATCGATTTTGTGGCTCTATTACAAGTCGCTTCGAGGAAATATTTATGTGGCAAGCTCTTCTCTATGGGCCCCACACTACCCTGGTGTTGGAATTGTGAACTACCTGAACGAAAAATTTCACTGCGAATTTCCGAGAGAAAACTCGTTACTACGCCAAAACTGCGGTTAATATCTTTACGAAATACATCGGAACGTATTATCTAACAAATTCTGCATCTTTCTAGACCGCTCCCGTTGTCCTAGGATGAACGGTTCAAAAGTTGAAGAACACATTGCAGCATTCACAAGTTCTCATCATAGAAACATGGCTATTGCCGACGAATATTCAGAGTTCATCGAATGAAATGCATAGAATCTCACTAATTTTGACATTCTGCGCCGATCTAGACCATTCCCGTTGCTCTAGCAGGAACGGTTCCAAAGTTAGCAAATACGGCTAAATATGCAAATTAGCTATAACTCCGCAACCGATAGCCGCCCGATGAAAATATTTGCACGCCGAGCTCCTCTCCTCCTTCCCGATCAAGCCCTCGAGTCAGATTCACGATTTACCTGAACGAAAAAAATCAACGGTGACGTCTTGCGGCAGACGGGCTTCGCGCCCGCTGCCGCGTTTACAATTATCCTTATTGCAACACAACCGAGCCCCTCCTCCTAAAAAATCATATTTATCGGTTTTATCTCTTTTTCTCTCAAAATTTTACACAAACAAGTTTGAAAATGATGTTATTTCGACTAATTTTGATATTCTGCGTCGATCTAGACCATTCCTGTTGCTCTACGATTTTTGGTTCAAAAGTTAGCTATTTTGCATAAGGTTTCCTAAGTTCTCACTGTAGTAAAATGTTGATTTCTCACGAATCTTTGATATTTAAATATTGAAATGCATAGATTTCGACTAATTTTGAGATTCTGCGTCGATCTAGACCATTCCCATTGATCTAGCATGTACGGTTCAAAAGTTGGCAAATGCGGCTCAAATTGAAAATTCGCTTTAACTCCTCAACCGCAAGCCGCACGATTAAAATATTTATGTGCCGAACTGCTTTTTGCTTTCCCGACCGTGCGGTGCTGTCAGATTTCCGATTTACCTGAATGAAAATTTTGACTCCGGAATTTTCAGGAAAGTCGATTTTGTGGCTCAATTACAATTCGCCCCGAGGAAATATTTATGTGGCAAGCTCCTCCCTATGTGCCCCACATTCTCCTAACGTCAAATTTGCGATTTACCTGAATGAAAATTTTGACTCCGGAATTTTCAGAAAAGTCGATTTTGTGGCTCAATTACAAGTCGCCCCGAGGAAATATTTATGTGGCAAGCTCCTCTCTATGTGCTCCACATTATTCTAACGTCAAATTTGCGATTTACCTGAATGAAAATTTTGACTCCGGAATTTTCAGAAAAATCGATTTTGTGGCTCAATTACAAGTCGCCCCGAGGAAATATTTATGTGGCAAGCTCCTCCCTATGTGCCCCACATTTTCCTAACGTCAAATTTATGATTTACCTGAATGAAAATTTTGACTCCGGAATTTTCAAAAAATCGATTTTGTGGCTCTATTACAAGTCGCTTCGAGGAAATATTTATGTGGCAAGCTCTTCTCTATGGGCCCCACACTACCCTGGTGTTGGAATTGTGAACTACCTGAACGAAAAATTTTCACTGCGAATTTCCGAGAGAAAACTCGTTACTACGCCAAAACTGCGGTTAATATCTTTACGAAATACATCGGAACGTATTATCTAACAAATTCTGCATCTTTCTAGACCGCTCCCGTTGTCCTAGGATGAACGGTTCAAAAGTTGAAGAACACATTGCAGCATTCACAAGTTCTCATCATAGAAACATGGCTATTGCCGACGAATATTCAGAGTTCATCGAATGAAATGCATAGAATCTCACTAATTTTGACATTCTGCGCCGATCTAGACCATTCCCGTTGCTCTAGCAGGAACGGTTCCAAAGTTAGCAAATACGGCTAAATATGCAAATTAGCTATAACTCCGCAACCGATAGCCGCCCGATGAAAATATTTGCACGCCGAGCTCCTCTCCTCCTTCCCGATCAAGCCCTCGAGTCAGATTCACGATTTACCTGAACGAAAAAAATCAACGGTGACGTCTTGCGGCAGACGGGCGCTTCGCGCCCGCTGCCGCGTTTACAATTATCCTTATTGCAACACAACCGAGCCCCTCCTATAAAAATCATATTTATCGGTTTTATCTCTTTTTCTCCAAAATTTTACACAAACAAGTTTGAAAATGATGTTATTTCGACTAATTTTGATATTCTGCGTCGATCTAGACCATTCCTGTTGCTCTACGATTTTTGGTTCAAAAGTTAGCTATTTTGCATAAGGTTTCCTAAGTTCTCACTGTAGTAAAATGTTGATTTCTCACGAATCTTTGATATTTAAATATTGAAATGCATAGATTTCGACTAATTTTGAGATTCTGCGTCGATCTAGACCATTCCCATTGATCTAGCATGTACGGTTCAAAAGTTGGCAAATGCGGCTCAAATTGAAAATTCGCTTTAACTCCTCAACCGCAAGCCGCACGATTAAAATATTTATGTGCCGAACTGCTTTTTGCTTTCCCGACCGTGCGGTGCTGTCAGATTTCCGATTTACCTGAATGAAAATTTTGACTCCGGAATTTTCAGGAAAGTCGATTTTGTGGCTCAATTACAATTCGCCCCGAGGAAATATTTATGTGGCAAGCTCCTCCCTATGTGCCCCACATTCTCCTAACGTCAAATTTGCGATTTACCTGAATGAAAATTTTGACTCCGGAATTTTCAGAAAAGTCGATTTTGTGGCTCAATTACAAGTCGCCCAGGAAATATTTATGTGGCAAGCTCCTCTCTATGTGCTCCACATTATTCTAACGTCAAATTTGCGATTTACCTGAATGAAAATTTTGACTCCGGAATTTTCAGAAAAATCGATTTTGTGGCTCAATTACAAGTCGCCCTCGAGGAAATATTTATGTGGCAAGCTCCTCCCTATGTGCCCCACATTTTCCTAACGTCAAATTTATGATTTACCTGAATGAAAATTTTGACTCCGGAATTTTCAGAAAAATCGATTTTGTGGCTCTATTACAAGTCGCTTCGAGGAAATATTTATGTGGCAAGCTCTTCTCTATGGGCCCCACACTACCCTGGTGTTGGAATTGTGAACTACCTGAACGAAAAATTTCACTGCGAATTTCCGAGAGAAAACTCGTTACTACGCCAAAACTGCGGTTAATATCTTTACGAAATACATCGGAACGTATTATCTAACAAATTCTGCATCTTTCTAGACCGCTCCCGTTGTCCTAGGATGAACGGTTCAAAAGTTGAAGAACACATTGCAGCATTCACAAGTTCTCATCATAGAAACATGGCTATTGCCGACGAATATTCAGAGTTCATCGAATGAAATGCATAGAATCTCACTAATTTTGACATTCTGCGCCGATCTAGACCATTCCCGTTGCTCTAGCAGGAACGGTTCCAAAGTTAGCAAATACGGCTAAATATGCAAATTAGCTATAACTCCGCAACCGATAGCCGCCCGATGAAAATATTTGCACGCCGAGCTCCTCTCCTCCTTCCCGATCAAGCCCTCGAGTCAGATTCACGATTTACCTGAACGAAAAAAATCAACGGTGACGTCTTGCGGCAGACGGGCGCTTCGCGCCCGCTGCCGCGTTTACAATTATCCTTATTGCAACACAACCGAGCCCCTCCTCCTAAAAATCATATTTATCGGTTTTATCTCTTTTTCTCCAAAATTTTACACAAACAAGTTTGAAAATGATGTTATTTCGACTAATTTTGATATTCTGCGTCGATCTAGACCATTCCTGTTGCTCTACGATTTTTGGTTCAAAAGTTAGCTATTTTGCATAAGGTTTCCTAAGTTCTCACTGTAGTAAAATGTTGATTTCTCACGAATCTTTGATATTTAAATATTGAAATGCATAGATTTCGACTAATTTTGAGATTCTGCGTCGATCTAGACCATTCCCATTGATCTAGCATGTACGGTTCAAAAGTTGGCAAATGCGGCTCAAATTGAAAATTCGCTTTAACTCCTCAACCGCAAGCCGCACGATTAAAATATTTATGTGCCGAACTGCTTTTTGCTTTCCCGACCGTGCGGTGCTGTCAGATTTCCGATTTACCTGAATGAAAATTTTGACTCCGGAATTTTCAGGAAAGTCGATTTTGTGGCTCAATTACAATTCGCCCCGAGGAAATATTTATGTGGCAAGCTCCTCCCTATGTGCCCCACATTCTCCTAACGTCAAATTTGCGATTTACCTGAATGAAAATTTTGACTCCGGAATTTTCAGAAAAGTCGATTTTGTGGCTCAATTACAAGTCGCCCCGAGGAAATATTTATGTGGCAAGCTCCTCTCTATGTGCTCCACATTATTCTAACGTCAAATTTGCGATTTACCTGAATGAAAATTTTGACTCCGGAATTTTCAGAAAAATCGATTTTGTGGCTCAATTACAAGTCGCCCCGAGGAAATATTTATGTGGCAAGCTCCTCCCTATGTGCCCCACATTTTCCTAACGTCAAATTTATGATTTACCTGAATGAAAATTTTGACTCCGGAATTTTCAGAAAAATCGATTTTGTGGCTCTATTACAAGTCGCTTCGAGGAAATATTTATGTGGCAAGCTCTTCTCTATGGGCCCCACACTACCCTGGTGTTGGAATTGTGAACTACCTGAACGAAAAATTTCACTGCGAATTTCCGAGAGAAAACTCGTTACTACGCCAAAACTGCGGTTAATATCTTTACGAAATACATCGGAACGTATTATCTAACAAATTCTGCATCTTTCTAGACCGCTCCCGTTGTCCTAGGATGAACGGTTCAAAAGTTGAAGAACACATTGCAGCATTCACAAGTTCTCATCATAGAAACATGGCTATTGCCGACGAATATTCAGAGTTCATCGAATGAAATGCATAGAATCTCACTAATTTTGACATTCTGCGCCGATCTAGACCATTCCCGTTGCTCTAGCAGGAACGGTTCCAAAGTTAGCAAATACGGCTAAATATGCAAATTAGCTATAACTCCGCAACCGATAGCCGCCCGATGAAAATATTTGCACGCCGAGCTCCTCTCCTCCTTCCCGATCAAGCCCTCGAGTCAGATTCACGATTTACCTGAACGAAAAAAATCAACGGTGACGTCTTGCGGCAGACGGGCGCTTCGCGCCCGCTGCCGCGTTTACAATTATCCTTATTGCAACACAACCGAGCCCCTCCTCCTAAAAATCATATTTATCGGTTTTATCTCTTTTTCTCCAAAATTTTACACAAACAAGTTTGAAAATGATGTTATTTCGACTAATTTTGATATTCTGCGTCGATCTAGACCATTCCTGTTGCTCTACGATTTTTGGTTCAAAAGTTAGCTATTTTGCATAAGGTTTCCTAAGTTCTCACTGTAGTAAAATGTTGATTTCTCACGAATCTTTGATATTTAAATATTGAAATGCATAGATTTCGACTAATTTTGAGATTCTGCGTCGATCTAGACCATTCCCATTGATCTAGCATGTACGGTTCAAAAGTTGGCAAATGCGGCTCAAATTGAAAATTCGCTTTAACTCCTCAACCGCAAGCCGCACGATTAAAATATTTATGTGCCGAACTGCTTTTTGCTTTCCCGACCGTGCGGTGCTGTCAGATTTCCGATTTACCTGAATGAAAATTTTGACTCCGGAATTTTCAGGAAAGTCGATTTTGTGGCTCAATTACAATTCGCCCCGAGGAAATATTTATGTGGCAAGCTCCTCCCTATGTGCCCCACATTCTCCTAACGTCAAATTTGCGATTTACCTGAATGAAAATTTTGACTCCGGAATTTTCAGAAAAGTCGATTTTGTGGCTCAATTACAAGTCGCCCCTGAGGAAATATTTATGTGGCAAGCTCCTCTCTATGTGCTCCACATTATTCTAACGTCAAATTTGCGATTTACCTGAATGAAAATTTTGACTCCGGAATTTTCAGAAAAATCGATTTTGTGGCTCAATTACAAGTCGCCCCGAGGAAATATTTATGTGGCAAGCTCCTCCCTATGTGCCCCACATTTTCCTAACGTCAAATTTATGATTTACCTGAATGAAAATTTTGACTCCGGAATTTTCAGAAAAATCGATTTTGTGGCTCTATTACAAGTCGCTTCGAGGAAATATTTATGTGGCAAGCTCTTCTCTATGGGCCCCACACTACCCTGGTGTTGGAATTGTGAACTACCTGAACGAAAAATTTCACTGCGAATTTCCGAGAGAAAACTCGTTACTACGCCAAAACTGCGGTTAATATCTTTACGAAATACATCGGAACGTATTATCTAACAAATTCTGCATCTTTCTAGACCGCTCCCGTTGTCCTAGGATGAACGGTTCAAAAGTTGAAGAACACATTGCAGCATTCACAAGTTCTCATCATAGAAACATGGCTATTGCCGACGAATATTCAGAGTTCATCGAATGAAATGCATAGAATCTCACTAATTTTGACATTCTGCGCCGATCTAGACCATTCCCGTTGCTCTAGCAGGAACGGTTCCAAAGTTAGCAAATACGGCTAAATATGCAAATTAGCTATAACTCCGCAACCGATAGCCGCCCGATGAAAATATTTGCACGCCGAGCTCCTCTCCTCCTTCCCGATCAAGCCCTCGAGTCAGATTCACGATTTACCTGAACGAAAAAAATCAACGGTGACGTCTTGCGGCAGACGGGCGCTTCGCGCCCGCTGCCGCGTTTACAATTATCCTTATTGCAACACAACCGAGCCCCTCCTCCTAAAAATCATATTTATCGGTTTTATCTCTTTTTCTCCAAAATTTTACACAAACAAGTTTGAAAATGATGTTATTTCGACTAATTTTGATATTCTGCGTCGATCTAGACCATTCCTGTTGCTCTACGATTTTTGGTTCAAAAGTTAGCTATTTTGCATAAGGTTTCCTAAGTTCTCACTGTAGTAAAATGTTGATTTCTCACGAATCTTTGATATTTAAATATTGAAATGCATAGATTTCGACTAATTTTGAGATTCTGCGTCGATCTAGACCATTCCCATTGATCTAGCATGTACGGTTCAAAAGTTGGCAAATGCGGCTCAAATTGAAAATTCGCTTTAACTCCTCAACCGCAAGCCGCACGATTAAAATATTTATGTGCCGAACTGCTTTTTGCTTTCCCGACCGTGCGGTGCTGTCAGATTTCCGATTTACCTGAATGAAAATTTTGACTCCGGAATTTTCAGGAAAGTCGATTTTGTGGCTCAATTACAATTCGCCCCGAGGAAATATTTATGTGGCAAGCTCCTCCCTATGTGCCCCACATTCTCCTAACGTCAAATTTGCGATTTACCTGAATGAAAATTTTGACTCCGGAATTTTCAGAAAAGTCGATTTTGTGGCTCAATTACAAGTCGCCCCGAGGAAATATTTATGTGGCAAGCTCCTCTCTATGTGCTCCACATTATTCTAACGTCAAATTTGCGATTTACCTGAATGAAAATTTTGACTCCGGAATTTTCAGAAAAATCGATTTTGTGGCTCAATTACAAGTCGCCCCGAGGAAATATTTATGTGGCAAGCTCCTCCCTATGTGCCCCACATTTTCCTAACGTCAAATTTATGATTTACCTGAATGAAAATTTTGACTCCGGAATTTTCAGAAAAATCGATTTTGTGGCTCTATTACAAGTCGCTTCGAGGAAATATTTATGTGGCAAGCTCTTCTCTATGGGCCCCACACTACCCTGGTGTTGGAATTGTGAACTACCTGAACGAAAAATTTCACTGCGAATTTCCGAGAGAAAACTCGTTACTACGCCAAAACTGCGGTTAATATCTTTACGAAATACATCGGAACGTATTATCTAACAAATTCTGCATCTTTCTAGACCGCTCCCGTTGTCCTAGGATGAACGGTTCAAAAGTTGAAGAACACATTGCAGCATTCACAAGTTCTCATCATAGAAACATGGCTATTGCCGACGAATATTCAGAGTTCATCGAATGAAATGCATAGAATCTCACTAATTTTGACATTCTGCGCCGATCTAGACCATTCCCGTTGCTCTAGCAGGAACGGTTCCAAAGTTAGCAAATACGGCTAAATATGCAAATTAGCTATAACTCCGCAACCGATAGCCGCCCGATGAAAATATTTGCACGCCGAGCTCCTCTCCTCCTTCCCGATCAAGCCCTCGAGTCAGATTCACGATTTACCTGAACGAAAAAAATCAACGGTGACGTCTTGCGGCAGACGGGCGCTTCGCGCCCGCTGCCGCGTTTACAATTATCCTTATTGCAACACAACCGAGCCCCTCCTCCTAAAAATCATATTTATCGGTTTTATCTCTTTTTCTCCAAAATTTTACACAAACAAGTTTGAAAATGATGTTATTTCGACTAATTTTGATATTCTGCGTCGATCTAGACCATTCCTGTTGCTCTACGATTTTTGGTTCAAAAGTTAGCTATTTTGCATAAGGTTTCCTAAGTTCTCACTGTAGTAAAATGTTGATTTCTCACGAATCTTTGATATTTAAATATTGAAATGCATAGATTTCGACTAATTTTGAGATTCTGCGTCGATCTAGACCATTCCCATTGATCTAGCATGTACGGTTCAAAAGTTGGCAAATGCGGCTCAAATTGAAAATTCGCTTTAACTCCTCAACCGCAAGCCGCACGATTAAAATATTTATGTGCCGAACTGCTTTTTGCTTTCCCGACCGTGCGGTGCTGTCAGATTTCCGATTTACCTGAATGAAAATTTTGACTCCGGAATTTTCAGGAAAGTCGATTTTGTGGCTCAATTACAATTCGCCCCGAGGAAATATTTATGTGGCAAGCTCCTCCCTATGTGCCCCACATTCTCCTAACGTCAAATTTGCGATTTACCTGAATGAAAATTTTGACTCCGGAATTTTCAGAAAAGTCGATTTTGTGGCTCAATTACAAGTCGCCCCGAGGAAATATTTATGTGGCAAGCTCCTCTCTATGTGCTCCACATTATTCTAACGTCAAATTTGCGATTTACCTGAATGAAAATTTTGACTCCGGAATTTTCAGAAAAATCGATTTTGTGGCTCAATTACAAGTCGCCCCGAGGAAATATTTATGTGGCAAGCTCCTCCCTATGTGCCCCACATTTTCCTAACGTCAAATTTATGATTTACCTGAATGAAAATTTTGACTCCGGAATTTTCAGAAAAATCGATTTTGTGGCTCTATTACAAGTCGCTTCGAGGAAATATTTATGTGGCAAGCTCTTCTCTATGGGCCCCACACTACCCTGGTGTTGGAATTGTGAACTACCTGAACGAAAAATTTCACTGCGAATTTCCGAGAGAAAACTCGTTACTACGCCAAAACTGCGGTTAATATCTTTACGAAATACATCGGAACGTATTATCTAACAAATTCTGCATCTTTCTAGACCGCTCCCGTTGTCCTAGGATGAACGGTTCAAAAGTTGAAGAACACATTGCAGCATTCACAAGTTCTCATCATAGAAACATGGCTATTGCCGACGAATATTCAGAGTTCATCGAATGAAATGCATAGAATCTCACTAATTTTGACATTCTGCGCCGATCTAGACCATTCCCGTTGCTCTAGCAGGAACGGTTCCAAAGTTAGCAAATACGGCTAAATATGCAAATTAGCTATAACTCCGCAACCGATAGCCGCCCGATGAAAATATTTGCACGCCGAGCTCCTCTCCTCCTTCCCGATCAAGCCCTCGAGTCAGATTCACGATTTACCTGAACGAAAAAAATCAACGGTGACGTCTTGCGGCAGACGGGCGCTTCGCGCCCGCTGCCGCGTTTACAATTATCCTTATTGCAACACAACCGAGCCCCTCCTCCTAAAAATCATATTTATCGGTTTTATCTCTTTTTCTCCAAAATTTTACACAAACAAGTTTGAAAATGATGTTATTTCGACTAATTTTGATATTCTGCGTCGATCTAGACCATTCCTGTTGCTCTACGATTTTTGGTTCAAAAGTTAGCTATTTTGCATAAGGTTTCCTAAGTTCTCACTGTAGTAAAATGTTGATTTCTCACGAATCTTTGATATTTAAATATTGAAATGCATAGATTTCGACTAATTTTGAGATTCTGCGTCGATCTAGACCATTCCCATTGATCTAGCATGTACGGTTCAAAAGTTGGCAAATGCGGCTCAAATTGAAAATTCGCTTTAACTCCTCAACCGCAAGCCGCACGATTAAAATATTTATGTGCCGAACTGCTTTTTGCTTTCCCGACCGTGCGGTGCTGTCAGATTTCCGATTTACCTGAATGAAAATTTTGACTCCGGAATTTTCAGGAAAGTCGATTTTGTGGCTCAATTACAATTCGCCCCGAGGAAATATTTATGTGGCAAGCTCCTCCCTATGTGCCCCACATTCTCCTAACGTCAAATTTGCGATTTACCTGAATGAAAATTTTGACTCCGGAATTTTCAGAAAAGTCGATTTTGTGGCTCAATTACAAGTCGCCCCGAGGAAATATTTATGTGGCAAGCTCCTCTCTATGTGCTCCACATTATTCTAACGTCAAATTTGCGATTTACCTGAATGAAAATTTTGACTCCGGAATTTTCAGAAAAATCGATTTTGTGGCTCAATTACAAGTCGCCCCGAGGAAATATTTATGTGGCAAGCTCCTCCCTATGTGCCCCACATTTTCCTAACGTCAAATTTATGATTTACCTGAATGAAAATTTTGACTCCGGAATTTTCAGAAAAATCGATTTTGTGGCTCTATTACAAGTCGCTTCGAGGAAATATTTATGTGGCAAGCTCTTCTCTATGGGCCCCACACTACCCTGGTGTTGGAATTGTGAACTACCTGAACGAAAAATTTCACTGCGAATTTCCGAGAGAAAACTCGTTACTACGCCAAAACTGCGGTTAATATCTTTACGAAATACATCGGAACGTATTATCTAACAAATTCTGCATCTTTCTAGACCGCTCCCGTTGTCCTAGGATGAACGGTTCAAAAGTTGAAGAACACATTGCAGCATTCACAAGTTCTCATCATAGAAACATGGCTATTGCCGACGAATATTCAGAGTTCATCGAATGAAATGCATAGAATCTCACTAATTTTGACATTCTGCGCCGATCTAGACCATTCCCGTTGCTCTAGCAGGAACGGTTCCAAAGTTAGCAAATACGGCTAAATATGCAAATTAGCTATAACTCCGCAACCGATAGCCGCCCGATGAAAATATTTGCACGCCGAGCTCCTCTCCTCCTTCCCGATCAAGCCCTCGAGTCAGATTCACGATTTACCTGAACGAAAAAAATCAACGGTGACGTCTTGCGGCAGACGGGCGCTTCGCGCCCGCTGCCGCGTTTACAATTATCCTTATTGCAACACAACCGAGCCCCTCCTCCTAAAAATCATATTTATCGGTTTTATCTCTTTTTCTCCAAAATTTTACACAAACAAGTTTGAAAATGATGTTATTTCGACTAATTTTGATATTCTGCGTCGATCTAGACCATTCCTGTTGCTCTACGATTTTTGGTTCAAAAGTTAGCTATTTTGCATAAGGTTTCCTAAGTTCTCACTGTAGTAAAATGTTGATTTCTCACGAATCTTTGATATTTAAATATTGAAATGCATAGATTTCGACTAATTTTGAGATTCTGCGTCGATCTAGACCATTCCCATTGATCTAGCATGTACGGTTCAAAAGTTGGCAAATGCGGCTCAAATTGAAAATTCGCTTTAACTCCTCAACCGCAAGCCGCACGATTAAAATATTTATGTGCCGAACTGCTTTTTGCTTTCCCGACCGTGCGGTGCTGTCAGATTTCCGATTTACCTGAATGAAAATTTTGACTCCGGAATTTTCAGGAAAGTCGATTTTGTGGCTCAATTACAATTCGCCCCGAGGAAATATTTATGTGGCAAGCTCCTCCCTATGTGCCCCACATTCTCCTAACGTCAAATTTGCGATTTACCTGAATGAAAATTTTGACTCCGGAATTTTCAGAAAAGTCGATTTTGTGGCTCAATTACAAGTCGCCCCGAGGAAATATTTATGTGGCAAGCTCCTCTCTATGTGCTCCACATTATTCTAACGTCAAATTTGCGATTTACCTGAATGAAAATTTTGACTCCGGAATTTTCAGAAAAATCGATTTTGTGGCTCAATTACAAGTCGCCCCGAGGAAATATTTATGTGGCAAGCTCCTCCCTATGTGCCCCACATTTTCCTAACGTCAAATTTATGATTTACCTGAATGAAAATTTTGACTCCGGAATTTTCAGAAAAATCGATTTTGTGGCTCTATTACAAGTCGCTTCGAGGAAATATTTATGTGGCAAGCTCTTCTCTATGGGCCCCACACTACCCTGGTGTTGGAATTGTGAACTACCTGAACGAAAAATTTCACTGCGAATTTCCGAGAGAAAACTCGTTACTACGCCAAAACTGCGGTTAATATCTTTACGAAATACATCGGAACGTATTATCTAACAAATTCTGCATCTTTCTAGACCGCTCCCGTTGTCCTAGGATGAACGGTTCAAAAGTTGAAGAACACATTGCAGCATTCACAAGTTCTCATCATAGAAACATGGCTATTGCCGACGAATATTCAGAGTTCATCGAATGAAATGCATAGAATCTCACTAATTTTGACATTCTGCGCCGATCTAGACCATTCCCGTTGCTCTAGCAGGAACGGTTCCAAAGTTAGCAAATACGGCTAAATATGCAAATTAGCTATAACTCCGCAACCGATAGCCGCCCGATGAAAATATTTGCACGCCGAGCTCCTCTCCTCCTTCCCGATCAAGCCCTCGAGTCAGATTCACGATTTACCTGAACGAAAAAAATCAACGGTGACGTCTTGCGGCAGACGGGCGCTTCGCGCCCGCTGCCGCGTTTACAATTATCCTTATTGCAACACAACCGAGCCCCTCCTCCTAAAAATCATATTTATCGGTTTTATCTCTTTTTCTCCAAAATTTTACACAAACAAGTTTGAAAATGATGTTATTTCGACTAATTTTGATATTCTGCGTCGATCTAGACCATTCCTGTTGCTCTACGATTTTTGGTTCAAAAGTTAGCTATTTTGCATAAGGTTTCCTAAGTTCTCACTGTAGTAAAATGTTGATTTCTCACGAATCTTTGATATTTAAATATTGAAATGCATAGATTTCGACTAATTTTGAGATTCTGCGTCGATCTAGACCATTCCCATTGATCTAGCATGTACGGTTCAAAAGTTGGCAAATGCGGCTCAAATTGAAAATTCGCTTTAACTCCTCAACCGCAAGCCGCACGATTAAAATATTTATGTGCCGAACTGCTTTTTGCTTTCCCGACCGTGCGGTGCTGTCAGATTTCCGATTTACCTGAATGAAAATTTTGACTCCGGAATTTTCAGGAAAGTCGATTTTGTGGCTCAATTACAATTCGCCCCGAGGAAATATTTATGTGGCAAGCTCCTCCCTATGTGCCCCACATTCTCCTAACGTCAAATTTGCGATTTACCTGAATGAAAATTTTGACTCCGGAATTTTCAGAAAAGTCGATTTTGTGGCTCAATTACAAGTCGCCCCGAGGAAATATTTATGTGGCAAGCTCCTCTCTATGTGCTCCACATTATTCTAACGTCAAATTTGCGATTTACCTGAATGAAAATTTTGACTCCGGAATTTTCAGAAAAATCGATTTTGTGGCTCAATTACAAGTCGCCCCGAGGAAATATTTATGTGGCAAGCTCCTCCCTATGTGCCCCACATTTTCCTAACGTCAAATTTATGATTTACCTGAATGAAAATTTTGACTCCGGAATTTTCAGAAAAATCGATTTTGTGGCTCTATTACAAGTCGCTTCGAGGAAATATTTATGTGGCAAGCTCTTCTCTATGGGCCCCACACTACCCTGGTGTTGGAATTGTGAACTACCTGAACGAAAAATTTCACTGCGAATTTCCGAGAGAAAACTCGTTACTACGCCAAAACTGCGGTTAATATCTTTACGAAATACATCGGAACGTATTATCTAACAAATTCTGCATCTTTCTAGACCGCTCCCGTTGTCCTAGGATGAACGGTTCAAAAGTTGAAGAACACATTGCAGCATTCACAAGTTCTCATCATAGAAACATGGCTATTGCCGACGAATATTCAGAGTTCATCGAATGAAATGCATAGAATCTCACTAATTTTGACATTCTGCGCCGATCTAGACCATTCCCGTTGCTCTAGCAGGAACGGTTCCAAAGTTAGCAAATACGGCTAAATATGCAAATTAGCTATAACTCCGCAACCGATAGCCGCCCGATGAAAATATTTGCACGCCGAGCTCCTCTCCTCCTTCCCGATCAAGCCCTCGAGTCAGATTCACGATTTACCTGAACGAAAAAAATCAACGGTGACGTCTTGCGGCAGACGGGCGCTTCGCGCCCGCTGCCGCGTTTACAATTATCCTTATTGCAACACAACCGAGCCCCTCCTCCTAAAAATCATATTTATCGGTTTTATCTCTTTTTCTCCAAAATTTTACACAAACAAGTTTGAAAATGATGTTATTTCGACTAATTTTGATATTCTGCGTCGATCTAGACCATTCCTGTTGCTCTACGATTTTTGGTTCAAAAGTTAGCTATTTTGCATAAGGTTTCCTAAGTTCTCACTGTAGTAAAATGTTGATTTCTCACGAATCTTTGATATTTAAATATTGAAATGCATAGATTTCGACTAATTTTGAGATTCTGCGTCGATCTAGACCATTCCCATTGATCTAGCATGTACGGTTCAAAAGTTGGCAAATGCGGCTCAAATTGAAAATTCGCTTTAACTCCTCAACCGCAAGCCGCACGATTAAAATATTTATGTGCCGAACTGCTTTTTGCTTTCCCGACCGTGCGGTGCTGTCAGATTTCCGATTTACCTGAATGAAAATTTTGACTCCGGAATTTTCAGGAAAGTCGATTTTGTGGCTCAATTACAATTCGCCCCGAGGAAATATTTATGTGGCAAGCTCCTCTCCTATGTGCCCCACATTCTCCTAACGTCAAATTTGCGATTTACCTGAATGAAAATTTTGACTCCGGAATTTTCAGAAAAGTCGATTTTGTGGCTCAATTACAAGTCGCCCCGAGGAAATATTTATGTGGCAAGCTCCTCTCTATGTGCTCCACATTATTCTAACGTCAAATTTGCGATTTACCTGAATGAAAATTTTGACTCCGGAATTTTCAGAAAAATCGATTTTGTGGCTCAATTACAAGTCGCCCCGAGGAAATATTTATGTGGCAAGCTCCTCCCTATGTGCCCCACATTTTCCTAACGTCAAATTTATGATTTACCTGAATGAAAATTTTGACTCCGGAATTTTCAGAAAAATCGATTTTGTGGCTCTATTACAAGTCGCTTCGAGGAAATATTTATGTGGCAAGCTCTTCTCTATGGGCCCCACACTACCCTGGTGTTGGAATTGTGAACTACCTGAACGAAAAATTTCACTGCGAATTTCCGAGAGAAAACTCGTTACTACGCCAAAACTGCGGTTAATATCTTTACGAAATACATCGGAACGTATTATCTAACAAATTCTGCATCTTTCTAGACCGCTCCCGTTGTCCTAGGATGAACGGTTCAAAAGTTGAAGAACACATTGCAGCATTCACAAGTTCTCATCATAGAAACATGGCTATTGCCGACGAATATTCAGAGTTCATCGAATGAAATGCATAGAATCTCACTAATTTTGACATTCTGCGCCGATCTAGACCATTCCCGTTGCTCTAGCAGGAACGGTTCCAAAGTTAGCAAATACGGCTAAATATGCAAATTAGCTATAACTCCGCAACCGATAGCCGCCCGATGAAAATATTTGCACGCCGAGCTCCTCTCCTCCTTCCCGATCAAGCCCTCGAGTCAGATTCACGATTTACCTGAACGAAAAAAATCAACGGTGACGTCTTGCGGCAGACGGGCGCTTCGCGCCCGCTGCCGCGTTTACAATTATCCTTATTGCAACACAACCGAGCCCCTCCTCCTAAAAATCATATTTATCGGTTTTATCTCTTTTTCTCCAAAATTTTACACAAACAAGTTTGAAAATGATGTTATTTCGACTAATTTTGATATTCTGCGTCGATCTAGACCATTCCTGTTGCTCTACGATTTTTGGTTCAAAAGTTAGCTATTTTGCATAAGGTTTCCTAAGTTCTCACTGTAGTAAAATGTTGATTTCTCACGAATCTTTGATATTTAAATATTGAAATGCATAGATTTCGACTAATTTTGAGATTCTGCGTCGATCTAGACCATTCCCATTGATCTAGCATGTACGGTTCAAAAGTTGGCAAATGCGGCTCAAATTGAAAATTCGCTTTAACTCCTCAACCGCAAGCCGCACGATTAAAATATTTATGTGCCGAACTGCTTTTTGCTTTCCCGACCGTGCGGTGCTGTCAGATTTCCGATTTACCTGAATGAAAATTTTGACTCCGGAATTTTCAGGAAAGTCGATTTTGTGGCTCAATTACAATTCGCCCCGAGGAAATATTTATGTGGCAAGCTCCTCCCTATGTGCCCCACATTCTCCTAACGTCAAATTTGCGATTTACCTGAATGAAAATTTTGACTCCGGAATTTTCAGAAAAGTCGATTTTGTGGCTCAATTACAAGTCGCCCCGAGGAAATATTTATGTGGCAAGCTCCTCTCTATGTGCTCCACATTATTCTAACGTCAAATTTGCGATTTACCTGAATGAAAATTTTGACTCCGGAATTTTCAGAAAAATCGATTTTGTGGCTCAATTACAAGTCGCCCCGAGGAAATATTTATGTGGCAAGCTCCTCCCTATGTGCCCCACATTTTCCTAACGTCAAATTTATGATTTACCTGAATGAAAATTTTGACTCCGGAATTTTCAGAAAAATCGATTTTGTGGCTCTATTACAAGTCGCTTCGAGGAAATATTTATGTGGCAAGCTCTTCTCTATGGGCCCCACACTACCCTGGTGTTGGAATTGTGAACTACCTGAACGAAAAATTTCACTGCGAATTTCCGAGAGAAAACTCGTTACTACGCCAAAACTGCGGTTAATATCTTTACGAAATACATCGGAACGTATTATCTAACAAATTCTGCATCTTTCTAGACCGCTCCCGTTGTCCTAGGATGAACGGTTCAAAAGTTGAAGAACACATTGCAGCATTCACAAGTTCTCATCATAGAAACATGGCTATTGCCGACGAATATTCAGAGTTCATCGAATGAAATGCATAGAATCTCACTAATTTTGACATTCTGCGCCGATCTAGACCATTCCCGTTGCTCTAGCAGGAACGGTTCCAAAGTTAGCAAATACGGCTAAATATGCAAATTAGCTATAACTCCGCAACCGATAGCCGCCCGATGAAAATATTTGCACGCCGAGCTCCTCTCCTCCTTCCCGATCAAGCCCTCGAGTCAGATTCACGATTTACCTGAACGAAAAAAATCAACGGTGACGTCTTGCGGCAGACGGGCGCTTCGCGCCCGCTGCCGCGTTTACAATTATCCTTATTGCAACACAACCGAGCCCCTCCTCCTAAAAATCATATTTATCGGTTTTATCTCTTTTTCTCCAAAATTTTACACAAACAAGTTTGAAAATGATGTTATTTCGACTAATTTTGATATTCTGCGTCGATCTAGACCATTCCTGTTGCTCTACGATTTTTGGTTCAAAAGTTAGCTATTTTGCATAAGGTTTCCTAAGTTCTCACTGTAGTAAAATGTTGATTTCTCACGAATCTTTGATATTTAAATATTGAAATGCATAGATTTCGACTAATTTTGAGATTCTGCGTCGATCTAGACCATTCCCATTGATCTAGCATGTACGGTTCAAAAGTTGGCAAATGCGGCTCAAATTGAAAATTCGCTTTAACTCCTCAACCGCAAGCCGCACGATTAAAATATTTATGTGCCGAACTGCTTTTTGCTTTCCCGACCGTGCGGTGCTGTCAGATTTCCGATTTACCTGAATGAAAATTTTGACTCCGGAATTTTCAGGAAAGTCGATTTTGTGGCTCAATTACAATTCGCCCCGAGGAAATATTTATGTGGCAAGCTCCTCCCTATGTGCCCCACATTCTCCTAACGTCAAATTTGCGATTTACCTGAATGAAAATTTTGACTCCGGAATTTTCAGAAAAGTCGATTTTGTGGCTCAATTACAAGTCGCCCCGAGGAAATATTTATGTGGCAAGCTCCTCTCTATGTGCTCCACATTATTCTAACGTCAAATTTGCGATTTACCTGAATGAAAATTTTGACTCCGGAATTTTCAGAAAAATCGATTTTGTGGCTCAATTACAAGTCGCCCCGAGGAAATATTTATGTGGCAAGCTCCTCCCTATGTGCCCCACATTTTCCTAACGTCAAATTTATGATTTACCTGAATGAAAATTTTGACTCCGGAATTTTCAGAAAAATCGATTTTGTGGCTCTATTACAAGTCGCTTCGAGGAAATATTTATGTGGCAAGCTCTTCTCTATGGGCCCCACACTACCCTGGTGTTGGAATTGTGAACTACCTGAACGAAAAATTTCACTGCGAATTTCCGAGAGAAAACTCGTTACTACGCCAAAACTGCGGTTAATATCTTTACGAAATACATCGGAACGTATTATCTAACAAATTCTGCATCTTTCTAGACCGCTCCCGTTGTCCTAGGATGAACGGTTCAAAAGTTGAAGAACACATTGCAGCATTCACAAGTTCTCATCATAGAAACATGGCTATTGCCGACGAATATTCAGAGTTCATCGAATGAAATGCATAGAATCTCACTAATTTTGACATTCTGCGCCGATCTAGACCATTCCCGTTGCTCTAGCAGGAACGGTTCCAAAGTTAGCAAATACGGCTAAATATGCAAATTAGCTATAACTCCGCAACCGATAGCCGCCCGATGAAAATATTTGCACGCCGAGCTCCTCTCCTCCTTCCCGATCAAGCCCTCGAGTCAGATTCACGATTTACCTGAACGAAAAAAATCAACGGTGACGTCTTGCGGCAGACGGGCGCTTCGCGCCCGCTGCCGCGTTTACAATTATCCTTATTGCAACACAACCGAGCCCCTCCTCCTAAAAATCATATTTATCGGTTTTATCTCTTTTTCTCCAAAATTTTACACAAACAAGTTTGAAAATGATGTTATTTCGACTAATTTTGATATTCTGCGTCGATCTAGACCATTCCTGTTGCTCTACGATTTTTGGTTCAAAAGTTAGCTATTTTGCATAAGGTTTCCTAAGTTCTCACTGTAGTAAAATGTTGATTTCTCACGAATCTTTGATATTTAAATATTGAAATGCATAGATTTCGACTAATTTTGAGATTCTGCGTCGATCTAGACCATTCCCATTGATCTAGCATGTACGGTTCAAAAGTTGGCAAATGCGGCTCAAATTGAAAATTCGCTTTAACTCCTCAACCGCAAGCCGCACGATTAAAATATTTATGTGCCGAACTGCTTTTTGCTTTCCCGACCGTGCGGTGCTGTCAGATTTCCGATTTACCTGAATGAAAATTTTGACTCCGGAATTTTCAGGAAAGTCGATTTTGTGGCTCAATTACAATTCGCCCCGAGGAAATATTTATGTGGCAAGCTCCTCCCTATGTGCCCCACATTCTCCTAACGTCAAATTTGCGATTTACCTGAATGAAAATTTTGACTCCGGAATTTTCAGAAAAGTCGATTTTGTGGCTCAATTACAAGTCGCCCCGAGGAAATATTTATGTGGCAAGCTCCTCTCTATGTGCTCCACATTATTCTAACGTCAAATTTGCGATTTACCTGAATGAAAATTTTGACTCCGGAATTTTCAGAAAAATCGATTTTGTGGCTCAATTACAAGTCGCCCCGAGGAAATATTTATGTGGCAAGCTCCTCCCTATGTGCCCCACATTTTCCTAACGTCAAATTTATGATTTACCTGAATGAAAATTTTGACTCCGGAATTTTCAGAAAAATCGATTTTGTGGCTCTATTACAAGTCGCTTCGAGGAAATATTTATGTGGCAAGCTCTTCTCTATGGGCCCCACACTACCCTGGTGTTGGAATTGTGAACTACCTGAACGAAAAATTTCACTGCGAATTTCCGAGAGAAAACTCGTTACTACGCCAAAACTGCGGTTAATATCTTTACGAAATACATCGGAACGTATTATCTAACAAATTCTGCATCTTTCTAGACCGCTCCCGTTGTCCTAGGATGAACGGTTCAAAAGTTGAAGAACACATTGCAGCATTCACAAGTTCTCATCATAGAAACATGGCTATTGCCGACGAATATTCAGAGTTCATCGAATGAAATGCATAGAATCTCACTAATTTTGACATTCTGCGCCGATCTAGACCATTCCCGTTGCTCTAGCAGGAACGGTTCCAAAGTTAGCAAATACGGCTAAATATGCAAATTAGCTATAACTCCGCAACCGATAGCCGCCCGATGAAAATATTTGCACGCCGAGCTCCTCTCCTCCTTCCCGATCAAGCCCTCGAGTCAGATTCACGATTTACCTGAACGAAAAAAATCAACGGTGACGTCTTGCGGCAGACGGGCGCTTCGCGCCCGCTGCCGCGTTTACAATTATCCTTATTGCAACACAACCGAGCCCCTCCTCCTAAAAATCATATTTATCGGTTTTATCTCTTTTTCTCCAAAATTTTACACAAACAAGTTTGAAAATGATGTTATTTCGACTAATTTTGATATTCTGCGTCGATCTAGACCATTCCTGTTGCTCTACGATTTTTGGTTCAAAAGTTAGCTATTTTGCATAAGGTTTCCTAAGTTCTCACTGTAGTAAAATGTTGATTTCTCACGAATCTTTGATATTTAAATATTGAAATGCATAGATTTCGACTAATTTTGAGATTCTGCGTCGATCTAGACCATTCCCATTGATCTAGCATGTACGGTTCAAAAGTTGGCAAATGCGGCTCAAATTGAAAATTCGCTTTAACTCCTCAACCGCAAGCCGCACGATTAAAATATTTATGTGCCGAACTGCTTTTTGCTTTCCCGACCGTGCGGTGCTGTCAGATTTCCGATTTACCTGAATGAAAATTTTGACTCCGGAATTTTCAGGAAAGTCGATTTTGTGGCTCAATTACAATTCGCCCCGAGGAAATATTTATGTGGCAAGCTCCTCCCTATGTGCCCCACATTCTCCTAACGTCAAATTTGCGATTTACCTGAATGAAAATTTTGACTCCGGAATTTTCAGAAAAGTCGATTTTGTGGCTCAATTACAAGTCGCCCCGAGGAAATATTTATGTGGCAAGCTCCTCTCTATGTGCTCCACATTATTCTTACGTCAAATTTGCGATTTACCTGAATGAAAATTTTGACTCCGGAATTTTCAGAAAAATCGATTTTGTGGCTCAATTACAAGTCGCCCCGAGGAAATATTTATGTGGCAAGCTCCTCCCTATGTGCCCCACATTTTCCTAACGTCAAATTTATGATTTACCTGAATGAAAATTTTGACTCCGGAATTTTCAGAAAAATCGATTTTGTGGCTCTATTACAAGTCGCTTCGAGGAAATATTTATGTGGCAAGCTCTTCTCTATGGGCCCCACACTACCCTGGTGTTGGAATTGTGAACTACCTGAACGAAAAATTTCACTGCGAATTTCCGAGAGAAAACTCGTTACTACGCCAAAACTGCGGTTAATATCTTTACGAAATACATCGGAACGTATTATCTAACAAATTCTGCATCTTTCTAGACCGCTCCCGTTGTCCTAGGATGAACGGTTCAAAAGTTGAAGAACACATTGCAGCATTCACAAGTTCTCATCATAGAAACATGGCTATTGCCGACGAATATTCAGAGTTCATCGAATGAAATGCATAGAATCTCACTAATTTTGACATTCTGCGCCGATCTAGACCATTCCCGTTGCTCTAGCAGGAACGGTTCCAAAGTTAGCAAATACGGCTAAATATGCAAATTAGCTATAACTCCGCAACCGATAGCCGCCCGATGAAAATATTTGCACGCCGAGCTCCTCTCCTCCTTCCCGATCAAGCCCTCGAGTCAGATTCACGATTTACCTGAACGAAAAAAATCAACGGTGACGTCTTGCGGCAGACGGGCGCTTCGCGCCCGCTGCCGCGTTTACAATTATCCTTATTGCAACACAACCGAGCCCCTCCTCCTAAAAATCATATTTATCGGTTTTATCTCTTTTTCTCCAAAATTTTACACAAACAAGTTTGAAAATGATGTTATTTCGACTAATTTTGATATTCTGCGTCGATCTAGACCATTCCTGTTGCTCTACGATTTTTGGTTCAAAAGTTAGCTATTTTGCATAAGGTTTCCTAAGTTCTCACTGTAGTAAAATGTTGATTTCTCACGAATCTTTGATATTTAAATATTGAAATGCATAGATTTCGACTAATTTTGAGATTCTGCGTCGATCTAGACCATTCCCATTGATCTAGCATGTACGGTTCAAAAGTTGGCAAATGCGGCTCAAATTGAAAATTCGCTTTAACTCCTCAACCGCAAGCCGCACGATTAAAATATTTATGTGCCGAACTGCTTTTTGCTTTCCCGACCGTGCGGTGCTGTCAGATTTCCGATTTACCTGAATGAAAATTTTGACTCCGGAATTTTCAGGAAAGTCGATTTTGTGGCTCAATTACAATTCGCCCCGAGGAAATATTTATGTGGCAAGCTCCTCCCTATGTGCCCCACATTCTCCTAACGTCAAATTTGCGATTTACCTGAATGAAAATTTTGACTCCGGAATTTTCAGAAAAGTCGATTTTGTGGCTCAATTACAAGTCGCCCCGAGGAAATATTTATGTGGCAAGCTCCTCTCTATGTGCTCCACATTATTCTAACGTCAAATTTGCGATTTACCTGAATGAAAATTTTGACTCCGGAATTTTCAGAAAAATCGATTTTGTGGCTCAATTACAAGTCGCCCCGAGGAAATATTTATGTGGCAAGCTCCTCCCTATGTGCCCCACATTTTCCTAACGTCAAATTTATGATTTACCTGAATGAAAATTTTGACTCCGGAATTTTCAGAAAAATCGATTTTGTGGCTCTATTACAAGTCGCTTCGAGGAAATATTTATGTGGCAAGCTCTTCTCTATGGGCCCCACACTACCCTGGTGTTGGAATTGTGAACTACCTGAACGAAAAATTTCACTGCGAATTTCCGAGAGAAAACTCGTTACTACGCCAAAACTGCGGTTAATATCTTTACGAAATACATCGGAACGTATTATCTAACAAATTCTGCATCTTTCTAGACCGCTCCCGTTGTCCTAGGATGAACGGTTCAAAAGTTGAAGAACACATTGCAGCATTCACAAGTTCTCATCATAGAAACATGGCTATTGCCGACGAATATTCAGAGTTCATCGAATGAAATGCATAGAATCTCACTAATTTTGACATTCTGCGCCGATCTAGACCATTCCCGTTGCTCTAGCAGGAACGGTTCCAAAGTTAGCAAATACGGCTAAATATGCAAATTAGCTATAACTCCGCAACCGATAGCCGCCCGATGAAAATATTTGCACGCCGAGCTCCTCTCCTCCTTCCCGATCAAGCCCTCGAGTCAGATTCACGATTTACCTGAACGAAAAAAATCAACGGTGACGTCTTGCGGCAGACGGGCGCTTCGCGCCCGCTGCCGCGTTTACAATTATCCTTATTGCAACACAACCGAGCCCCTCCTCCTAAAAATCATATTTATCGGTTTTATCTCTTTTTCTCCAAAATTTTACACAAACAAGTTTGAAAATGATGTTATTTCGACTAATTTTGATATTCTGCGTCGATCTAGACCATTCCTGTTGCTCTACGATTTTTGGTTCAAAAGTTAGCTATTTTGCATAAGGTTTCCTAAGTTCTCACTGTAGTAAAATGTTGATTTCTCACGAATCTTTGATATTTAAATATTGAAATGCATAGATTTCGACTAATTTTGAGATTCTGCGTCGATCTAGACCATTCCCATTGATCTAGCATGTACGGTTCAAAAGTTGGCAAATGCGGCTCAAATTGAAAATTCGCTTTAACTCCTCAACCGCAAGCCGCACGATTAAAATATTTATGTGCCGAACTGCTTTTTGCTTTCCCGACCGTGCGGTGCTGTCAGATTTCCGATTTACCTGAATGAAAATTTTGACTCCGGAATTTTCAGGAAAGTCGATTTTGTGGCTCAATTACAATTCGCCCCGAGGAAATATTTATGTGGCAAGCTCCTCCCTATGTGCCCCACATTCTCCTAACGTCAAATTTGCGATTTACCTGAATGAAAATTTTGACTCCGGAATTTTCAGAAAAGTCGATTTTGTGGCTCAATTACAAGTCGCCCCGAGGAAATATTTATGTGGCAAGCTCCTCTCTATGTGCTCCACATTATTCTAACGTCAAATTTGCGATTTACCTGAATGAAAATTTTGACTCCGGAATTTTCAGAAAAATCGATTTTGTGGCTCAATTACAAGTCGCCCCGAGGAAATATTTATGTGGCAAGCTCCTCCCTATGTGCCCCACATTTTCCTAACGTCAAATTTATGATTTACCTGAATGAAAATTTTGACTCCGGAATTTTCAGAAAAATCGATTTTGTGGCTCTATTACAAGTCGCTTCGAGGAAATATTTATGTGGCAAGCTCTTCTCTATGGGCCCCACACTACCCTGGTGTTGGAATTGTGAACTACCTGAACGAAAAATTTCACTGCGAATTTCCGAGAGAAAACTCGTTACTACGCCAAAACTGCGGTTAATATCTTTACGAAATACATCGGAACGTATTATCTAACAAATTCTGCATCTTTCTAGACCGCTCCCGTTGTCCTAGGATGAACGGTTCAAAAGTTGAAGAACACATTGCAGCATTCACAAGTTCTCATCATAGAAACATGGCTATTGCCGACGAATATTCAGAGTTCATCGAATGAAATGCATAGAATCTCACTAATTTTGACATTCTGCGCCGATCTAGACCATTCCCGTTGCTCTAGCAGGAACGGTTCCAAAGTTAGCAAATACGGCTAAATATGCAAATTAGCTATAACTCCGCAACCGATAGCCGCCCGATGAAAATATTTGCACGCCGAGCTCCTCTCCTCCTTCCCGATCAAGCCCTCGAGTCAGATTCACGATTTACCTGAACGAAAAAAATCAACGGTGACGTCTTGCGGCAGACGGGCGCTTCGCGCCCGCTGCCGCGTTTACAATTATCCTTATTGCAACACAACCGAGCCCCTCCTCCTAAAAATCATATTTATCGGTTTTATCTCTTTTTCTCCAAAATTTTACACAAACAAGTTTGAAAATGATGTTATTTCGACTAATTTTGATATTCTGCGTCGATCTAGACCATTCCTGTTGCTCTACGATTTTTGGTTCAAAAGTTAGCTATTTTGCATAAGGTTTCCTAAGTTCTCACTGTAGTAAAATGTTGATTTCTCACGAATCTTTGATATTTAAATATTGAAATGCATAGATTTCGACTAATTTTGAGATTCTGCGTCGATCTAGACCATTCCCATTGATCTAGCATGTACGGTTCAAAAGTTGGCAAATGCGGCTCAAATTGAAAATTCGCTTTAACTCCTCAACCGCAAGCCGCACGATTAAAATATTTATGTGCCGAACTGCTTTTTGCTTTCCCGACCGTGCGGTGCTGTCAGATTTCCGATTTACCTGAATGAAAATTTTGACTCCGGAATTTTCAGGAAAGTCGATTTTGTGGCTCAATTACAATTCGCCCCGAGGAAATATTTATGTGGCAAGCTCCTCCCTATGTGCCCCACATTCTCCTAACGTCAAATTTGCGATTTACCTGAATGAAAATTTTGACTCCGGAATTTTCAGAAAAGTCGATTTTGTGGCTCAATTACAAGTCGCCCCGAGGAAATATTTATGTGGCAAGCTCCTCTCTATGTGCTCCACATTATTCTAACGTCAAATTTGCGATTTACCTGAATGAAAATTTTGACTCCGGAATTTTCAGAAAAATCGATTTTGTGGCTCAATTACAAGTCGCCCCGAGGAAATATTTATGTGGCAAGCTCCTCCCTATGTGCCCCACATTTTCCTAACGTCAAATTTATGATTTACCTGAATGAAAATTTTGACTCCGGAATTTTCAGAAAAATCGATTTTGTGGCTCTATTACAAGTCGCTTCGAGGAAATATTTATGTGGCAAGCTCTTCTCTATGGGCCCCACACTACCCTGGTGTTGGAATTGTGAACTACCTGAACGAAAAATTTCACTGCGAATTTCCGAGAGAAAACTCGTTACTACGCCAAAACTGCGGTTAATATCTTTACGAAATACATCGGAACGTATTATCTAACAAATTCTGCATCTTTCTAGACCGCTCCCGTTGTCCTAGGATGAACGGTTCAAAAGTTGAAGAACACATTGCAGCATTCACAAGTTCTCATCATAGAAACATGGCTATTGCCGACGAATATTCAGAGTTCATCGAATGAAATGCATAGAATCTCACTAATTTTGACATTCTGCGCCGATCTAGACCATTCCCGTTGCTCTAGCAGGAACGGTTCCAAAGTTAGCAAATACGGCTAAATATGCAAATTAGCTATAACTCCGCAACCGATAGCCGCCCGATGAAAATATTTGCACGCCGAGCTCCTCTCCTCCTTCCCGATCAAGCCCTCGAGTCAGATTCACGATTTACCTGAACGAAAAAAATCAACGGTGACGTCTTGCGGCAGACGGGCGCTTCGCGCCCGCTGCCGCGTTTACAATTATCCTTATTGCAACACAACCGAGCCCCTCCTCCTAAAAATCATATTTATCGGTTTTATCTCTTTTTCTCCAAAATTTTACACAAACAAGTTTGAAAATGATGTTATTTCGACTAATTTTGATATTCTGCGTCGATCTAGACCATTCCTGTTGCTCTACGATTTTTGGTTCAAAAGTTAGCTATTTTGCATAAGGTTTCCTAAGTTCTCACTGTAGTAAAATGTTGATTTCTCACGAATCTTTGATATTTAAATATTGAAATGCATAGATTTCGACTAATTTTGAGATTCTGCGTCGATCTAGACCATTCCCATTGATCTAGCATGTACGGTTCAAAAGTTGGCAAATGCGGCTCAAATTGAAAATTCGCTTTAACTCCTCAACCGCAAGCCGCACGATTAAAATATTTATGTGCCGAACTGCTTTTTGCTTTCCCGACCGTGCGGTGCTGTCAGATTTCCGATTTACCTGAATGAAAATTTTGACTCCGGAATTTTCAGGAAAGTCGATTTTGTGGCTCAATTACAATTCGCCCCGAGGAAATATTTATGTGGCAAGCTCCTCCCTATGTGCCCCACATTCTCCTAACGTCAAATTTGCGATTTACCTGAATGAAAATTTTGACTCCGGAATTTTCAGAAAAGTCGATTTTGTGGCTCAATTACAAGTCGCCCCGAGGAAATATTTATGTGGCAAGCTCCTCTCTATGTGCTCCACATTATTCTAACGTCAAATTTGCGATTTACCTGAATGAAAATTTTGACTCCGGAATTTTCAGAAAAATCGATTTTGTGGCTCAATTACAAGTCGCCCCGAGGAAATATTTATGTGGCAAGCTCCTCCCTATGTGCCCCACATTTTCCTAACGTCAAATTTATGATTTACCTGAATGAAAATTTTGACTCCGGAATTTTCAGAAAAATCGATTTTGTGGCTCTATTACAAGTCGCTTCGAGGAAATATTTATGTGGCAAGCTCTTCTCTATGGGCCCCACACTACCCTGGTGTTGGAATTGTGAACTACCTGAACGAAAAATTTCACTGCGAATTTCCGAGAGAAAACTCGTTACTACGCCAAAACTGCGGTTAATATCTTTACGAAATACATCGGAACGTATTATCTAACAAATTCTGCATCTTTCTAGACCGCTCCCGTTGTCCTAGGATGAACGGTTCAAAAGTTGAAGAACACATTGCAGCATTCACAAGTTCTCATCATAGAAACATGGCTATTGCCGACGAATATTCAGAGTTCATCGAATGAAATGCATAGAATCTCACTAATTTTGACATTCTGCGCCGATCTAGACCATTCCCGTTGCTCTAGCAGGAACGGTTCCAAAGTTAGCAAATACGGCTAAATATGCAAATTAGCTATAACTCCGCAACCGATAGCCGCCCGATGAAAATATTTGCACGCCGAGCTCCTCTCCTCCTTCCCGATCAAGCCCTCGAGTCAGATTCACGATTTACCTGAACGAAAAAAATCAACGGTGACGTCTTGCGGCAGACGGGCGCTTCGCGCCCGCTGCCGCGTTTACAATTATCCTTATTGCAACACAACCGAGCCCCTCCTCCTAAAAATCATATTTATCGGTTTTATCTCTTTTTCTCCAAAATTTTACACAAACAAGTTTGAAAATGATGTTATTTCGACTAATTTTGATATTCTGCGTCGATCTAGACCATTCCTGTTGCTCTACGATTTTTGGTTCAAAAGTTAGCTATTTTGCATAAGGTTTCCTAAGTTCTCACTGTAGTAAAATGTTGATTTCTCACGAATCTTTGATATTTAAATATTGAAATGCATAGATTTCGACTAATTTTGAGATTCTGCGTCGATCTAGACCATTCCCATTGATCTAGCATGTACGGTTCAAAAGTTGGCAAATGCGGCTCAAATTGAAAATTCGCTTTAACTCCTCAACCGCAAGCCGCACGATTAAAATATTTATGTGCCGAACTGCTTTTTGCTTTCCCGACCGTGCGGTGCTGTCAGATTTCCGATTTACCTGAATGAAAATTTTGACTCCGGAATTTTCAGGAAAGTCGATTTTGTGGCTCAATTACAATTCGCCCCGAGGAAATATTTATGTGGCAAGCTCCTCCCTATGTGCCCCACATTCTCCTAACGTCAAATTTGCGATTTACCTGAATGAAAATTTTGACTCCGGAATTTTCAGAAAAGTCGATTTTGTGGCTCAATTACAAGTCGCCCCGAGGAAATATTTATGTGGCAAGCTCCTCTCTATGTGCTCCACATTATTCTAACGTCAAATTTGCGATTTACCTGAATGAAAATTTTGACTCCGGAATTTTCAGAAAAATCGATTTTGTGGCTCAATTACAAGTCGCCCCGAGGAAATATTTATGTGGCAAGCTCCTCCCTATGTGCCCCACATTTTCCTAACGTCAAATTTATGATTTACCTGAATGAAAATTTTGACTCCGGAATTTTCAGAAAAATCGATTTTGTGGCTCTATTACAAGTCGCTTCGAGGAAATATTTATGTGGCAAGCTCTTCTCTATGGGCCCCACACTACCCTGGTGTTGGAATTGTGAACTACCTGAACGAAAAATTTCACTGCGAATTTCCGAGAGAAAACTCGTTACTACGCCAAAACTGCGGTTAATATCTTTACGAAATACATCGGAACGTATTATCTAACAAATTCTGCATCTTTCTAGACCGCTCCCGTTGTCCTAGGATGAACGGTTCAAAAGTTGAAGAACACATTGCAGCATTCACAAGTTCTCATCATAGAAACATGGCTATTGCCGACGAATATTCAGAGTTCATCGAATGAAATGCATAGAATCTCACTAATTTTGACATTCTGCGCCGATCTAGACCATTCCCGTTGCTCTAGCAGGAACGGTTCCAAAGTTAGCAAATACGGCTAAATATGCAAATTAGCTATAACTCCGCAACCGATAGCCGCCCGATGAAAATATTTGCACGCCGAGCTCCTCTCCTCCTTCCCGATCAAGCCCTCGAGTCAGATTCACGATTTACCTGAACGAAAAAAATCAACGGTGACGTCTTGCGGCAGACGGGCGCTTCGCGCGCTGCTGCCGCGTTTACAATTATCCTTATTGCAACACAACCGAGCCCCTCCTCCTAAAAATCATATTTATCGGTTTTATCTCTTTTTCTCCAAAATTTTACACAAACAAGTTTGAAAATGATGTTATTTCGACTAATTTTGATATTCTGCGTCGATCTAGACCATTCCTGTTGCTCTACGATTTTTGGTTCAAAAGTTAGCTATTTTGCATAAGGTTTCCTAAGTTCTCACTGTAGTAAAATGTTGATTTCTCACGAATCTTTGATATTTAAATATTAAAATGCATGCAAAAGTTAGCAAATGCGGTTAAATATGAAAATTAGCTATAACTCCTCAACCGTTAGCCGCCCTTTGAAAATATTTGCATGCCGAGCTCCCCTCCTCCTTCCCGATGAAGCCCTAGAGTCAGATTCACAATTTACCTGAACCAAAATAATCAACGGTGACGTCTTGCGGCAGACGTAGTAAAATGTTTATTTCTCACGAATCTTTGATATTTAAATATTAAAATGCATGCAAAAGTTAGCAAATGCGGTTAAATATGAAAATTAGCTATAACTCCTCAACCGTTAGCCGCCCTTTGAAAATATTTGCATGCCGAGCTCCCCTCCTCCTTCCCGATGAAGCCCTAGAGTCAGATTCACAATTTACCTGAACCAAAATAATCAACGGTGACGTTTGCATTCAGGCGCTTCGCGCCCGCTGCCACGTTTGCAATTATCCAGATTAGGATTCTATAGTAACTAATATGTAGCTAAATATGAAAATCAGTTTTAACTCTTGGGGTTGTCGATTCGTCGTAATCGTACGTGTTCGCATTAAAAAATAAAAATGTATTTTTAAATATTTTTTGAATTTTTTATATTTTATCATATTTTTTTTATTAAAAAGAGCCCAGTATTCAATTATTTGTAAAATAAATGCAAATCAGCGCCGGGACTTGAACTTCAGACCTCTAGACTCGATACCCCATGTTCTAATTGCCTTCGCACTCTTGCTTCCACTTTCGATAATATGTAATATTGGGGTAGCAGAAAATGTTAGTCGTTTCGTAAATAACAAAATAAAACTAACAGAACAAAAAAGAAAGAAAAGGAAAGCCGTCGATTTTTTAAAAGTAGGGTAAAGTAGATCCTCTACCATCTGCCTACCATTTGCAATGGTAGACTAGTCTACCATTGACTAAAACGGACAAAAAGAAAAGTGTTCGGTGCGAATTGAACACGGGACCACACATCACTGATATTTTCGCAGTCGACCGCCTTAACCACTAAGCTATTTTAATATATACTTGGTTCCACAATTTTCTTCCTATTTCCAGGATTCAGTTAAGAACTTCTTCAGTTGAAAAATTCTGACTGAAAACTAAAGTATGTTTACATTTAAGACATTTGAGTATGTGTTAATATTAAATCCTACTTTTAATAATTATGTATTGATTTTAAACTATAATTTCTATCTTTTTCATTTTTAATCGCTAATTTAATCCAAATATTTCAAAATAACAAAGAAAATGTTAATGTTCAATAACAAATTTAAAAAACGAAAGTGGAAATAGTTGTATAAAAGCAAATGAAATATGACACATTTAAAGGGGGAAGTAAAATTTATCTGTAAGTCATCAGAAGAAATTTTGTTTGCTTCCCAAGTTTTGTTATGTTATATTCCAACGAAAAGTGCAATATTTACGTGGGAATCGCCCCTCCATTTTTGTTGTGATTTTGCGTTTTCGTCTGCTAATTCTTACTTTATAGTAGACACGCATTTGTCTACCATATGGTAGATCATCTTCCATTCCCCTACTAGCTGATAGTAAACAAAATTTTCTACCATTTCTCTACCTTTTTCGTTCTACTACGCATGGTGGCCGAAAAGTAGGAAAAAGGTAGAAACCAAAAATTTAGAGTGTAGGGTTCTTCTATTTTACTTTTTTCCGTTAGGGTCATAACTGCACCCGTGTGAGAATTTCAATTTATTAGGTATAATTATTGCGGATTTTAAATATTTTTAAAGATATTTTATATTTTTTCATTTTTTTGGTAATTTTCATAATTTTTGCTTTAAAATATTGGGGTGTAAGAATATTTTTTCGAGTTTACAAACCCCCGCCTTAGATCCTCAACCGTAAGCAAATAACAATACTATGTTAGTGTAATAATCAACATAAAATAATAACATACAAATTCCATCACGCTAATGAACCATGAGGTTCACCCCCATGAGAAAGAGCGGGAAAAGGGTACAAATCATGGAAATTTAAGGAAATTACAAAAATAATATTAAGTGTCCTTAGAACGTCCGATAAAATATTTTGGATGATTATTTAGTTCATTTGAACAAATTCAGATTTATTACAGGTGAATTACTCGTGAACTGTTGGTAAATTCGTATAATTTTTTTACAAAACGACATTATTTGGGAGCATTCTCTTGTTGTGTAGTTATATGGCAACTCTGTGGTCGCTAGACATTAAATATAGCAGACGACGTAAATACTTGAAAAGGGCACTATAAAAAATCTAGAATTGCTTATTTTTTTATTCGAATTGGACTTTTTCTGTCTTTTGAGGAAGAATGGACTAAATCTGGCGTCTCGTATGATCCCTATCATTAAACAACTAAGATATAACAACTAGGGATCAACCACGAACATATCGGTGTGCTTTTGTGTCAATCGCGATTCACGTTTCGGGGCAATGGGGTGGGGCTTTCGGGGCTAAATCGGGGTATGTGCAACCCGATAATTACAACTAATCAATCGAGTATTTCGACCCGATTGCCCCGATTACAACCCCTACTATACTTATTCTACCCACCTGCCCCCATTTTTTAACAATAAATGTAGCTTGATATTATGAATAAAATAGAATGAAATCATTTTTTAAAAATTTGATTTTATTTTCTCTTGGTTTATCCGGAGTGTAATAGTAGAAATTTTGGAAAAGAGGGAAATCACGGAAAAAAGGGAATTATTAGCGAAAATTTAGGGAAAAGTACGAGAATTGCGGAAATTTACGTTATTTTGGGAAAAACTAGAAATTACAGAGATTTACGGAAATCACGCAAATAGAAAAAAGACAAACGGGTTCACCCTGGAAAACAGTCGGCGACCCCTGAACAAGCAAAAACTTTCCTTAAGAAATGGATTTTGCTCCAAAAAATCGCTGGCTAGGTTCAAAATTCTTAAAATTAAATTTTAGACAAAACCCATTTAACTAAAAGTTGTTGAAAGAAACCCCCTGATCGCCAGGGTTTCTTGTTTAAGGCCCAGTCGTCGGAATTCGGGCCCACCGGATTTGATCCCAGGGCCAGCTTACCCTTGGCATCGCAGTCCAATGCGATACCAATGTGGCGAGCTACGACTCTGCTCTCCAATAATTCTTTTTCAATAAAATTCGACTACTGAAACAACTTGTTAATTGTCACGTCAAATTTGAGGAAAATGTATCAGGTAGCTGCTGTACTAAATGCAAAATCAACATTTTAAATACAATGATCACGTCCCAGGTCCCTTTCATTTCATTCTTTTCAGCCATACCAAATCAATGGCTTTAGGCTATTAGTCTTTATTCCATATCGATTAAACACCACTACTCTCATCTTCAATTGTGGCATGCTGATCACTGGTAAGTCTTGATACCATTCTTTCATATTTATTCCAAGTTGATAACAACAGCATCGCATCGATTGTACAGTAAAGCCCGTATCTCGGTCTTGTCGAATGCTCTATGAATGCCTGGTAATAAAATAGTCAAGTCGAATTTATATACAAGTTTTCTTTTTGCCTCTTCCTTTTATCGCCAGTGCGTCCAACAAGAAATTCGACTGATGCTGATGGAAGGCTGTGAATGCAACTGCCAATTTTTTTAAACCGAAAAGTGTCGCATGTTTTTTGTATGACATCTAATCCTATCAGGCATAGCATCGAGCTCCGTCGGAAATGTATACAGGCCATTTATAATTCACGATGTAATTCTCTTTTCTTGAATCGCTGTACTTTAGAAAGAAAATCTCGTCGATGCACATGCTATTCTACAGATGACGACCTGTCAACGACAGCTAAGTAAACGTGAACAAGGAAATATAAGCGCGTCTCGAAATCTTTTAAGCTCTTTGTGTCCATCAGCTTGTTTTCGTACATATTGGCCTGGAGTAACAGCAGCACGAGCAGGGATTAATATCGCAACTGTATATTGGTTATTTTTATTTTGGCCGAGTTTTTCAATATATGCGAGCAAACGGACGTGTCCGAGAGAGCAGCAACAGCTTCCGTCTATGAACGTTGAAGCGAGTCTAATCGATAATATGCCGAGCAGCAGCGTCGGCGGCCACCTTAATATAAACAGGCTTGTACGTTTAGATGTATGAAACAAACGTGCCACGTGCTGTGAGGACTAAATAGTGCAGCACGAGATAAGAGTTGAATCTGTAGATGCGCTTTGTCTGTGCATTTCGTATCGAAAGAAGAAGAAAAAAACAAAACAAAACGAATATAGAATTGTATAGTATTGCCAAACAGTGCTCATCGTCATCAAGGAGAGCGGCACGTTCATCCACAAACATTGCTGCAACAGCAACCATCAGCCGCACACGGTGAAAAAGTGTAGTCAGTATCGCGGAACGTCCGACAACATGGACGAAGTCAACCTCACGTTATCGCCAGCATCAGCAATAGCTGCCAGCCAAGAACCATGGCACTCGTCATTCTCGATTGTCACGCAACTCTATTTCGATTGACGTGATTCGTCAAATTTTCGTGCATATTCATCAAGTCTATTTAGCCAGCGACAGAAAGAAAATGCATTCCTAATTAACGGCAAATTTCCTAATGTGTGTGTAAAACAGTCTCAACTGGTGCGTCCGATTGTGCTGCCGTCTATTCTAAATAGGCTGCATTATTTAGACAATAATACAATTAGAAGCAATAAGTTGAAGACTGAACTTTGAAACAGCGGCGGTTGCAAAGTTATCACCAAAGTTTAGGCAGCAACGCGACAGGCAGAGGCATGTGGAATACAGTCGAATCATCTTCTACGTCTGCAGTGTCAACTGCAACGACAAATAATCTAATCACGTTATCACCTAATGGCATCAGTTTGACTTTGCACACCTTCCGGCCGGAGCAGTTCCGACCAGACGTTCACGCTGCCCCCTACAGGCTTTTGGCAGCCAATTTCATTGTTCGCATCCTCTCCACTCCTGTGCGCGTCCATGCAGGACTAGTCTCGGGAAACTAAAAATTACATTCGCCTTTTAAAACGAAACAAAAACCAAACAAAAATCGTCATACTTTACTTTTTGGTGCCAAAAGTAATTTGGACGCCATTCGAGGTCAACGTGGAAAATCCTCGAGTTCGTCGGGGCAGTATGGCTGCTTTTCGTTGCTCTATTCCTGATTATGTTGGTGATTATGTTACAATCACTTCTTAGATTCAAGATAATCGATACGACATTTTTCTTACTTCCAATGAAGGTAGACTATGCCAAGTGGAAATAAATGACTGATTGCATTTTCGTGTGTCACCTCGCGAACTGTCGATCGACAAATGAAGTAATACGGGTCACGTTGACCAAAGGAGCAATTTAAAAAAAACACCCTTCTTCTGCTCAGGCTCAGAATGAAATTATCCTCTAAGTTTTGACCTCTTTGTTTGATTTAGTATACGTAAATATTTGTTTAAAATAAAAAGATTTAATTGTTCCTCTGTAGAAAATATCTTTACTCCTGGCTTTTGTTTGAACTCAAATCTGCTGCCTTTGCATATTTGGCAATCTCTTTTCTTTTCGAGTCAACGTTTATTCAGAAATGGCAACCGTCGGCATGGGACGGAGGTTGCAACGGCTCAAATGGACTACAGTTTGTGAAAGTTGGAAAAGTTCCTCGAAAAAGTTTGGTTTTCAGTGTTCACTTTCCATGCCTCTAGCAATTAAAGTGATTTAGAAACAACATGAAAAACTCAAAATTTTTTGTTTCGTTAAACAGATTAACGTCACGTGATGTTGGCCAATGGCGACTTGCAAGTTTTGTCTGCGCATCAAGGCGACGAGAATCATTTGTATCATTGTCGAGTTCTCGTCCAGCCCATCAGGCAAACAATGACCAGTTTCACTGCTGGACGAATCATCCTCAGTCAAGGTATCTGATTGTGTGATCATTATTGATTTTCCAGTTGAGAAACATGACCTTTACGTGTATCCTAGAAACCAGGACAAAGATGGCACAAGTCATTGTAGAAACTGTGAATCGAATTCGAAGTTTGGCGTGGACGAGATTCCGTTTTACCTTGTGTTTTTCATGGATATCTTCCGCATAAAATCAAGTAACTATTTATTCACTCAGTTCTTTTGTCTGAACAATTGTACGTAACCATAAATTGATCAATGCAGATGGTACAAAAGTCTAACGATTCAGTATGGCAATTTGTTGTTGCCACTGGTGACATCAGCTGCCACGCAAGAGCATCGTGATGGAGTGCTGGGACTTGGGCGTCATCGCCTCATTGGTGGCACTTTACTCATCGCTTCCGTCGTCACCGAAGATCAGGGCCGTTACATTTGATTCGTCAACAGTTCCATTGGATTAGTCGAATCACGTACCGAACTCATTTTTCGTGTCAAATTACAAGTCAGAATCGTTGAACGTCGTCGTCGCCGCATAGAATGCACAGCACATTTAAGTCACCGATCCAGAAACGTCCGTCACCATCACGTGTCATTTCTCCGGTAGTCCCAGCTCAATTATTTTTACATGTCTTGTTAAATGGAATAACAACTTAACTGAAAATCTGGAAAAAAAATTCTAGGCCGGTTGTCAGTTGGCTCAAAGATGGCCAGCGCTTCTTGGTGGGTAATAGTGGTCGTGTTTCTTCTTCATCCGGCGACGACGGCTACACCGATATGGTCCAGTTATCCATTTCGTCCGTCCAACGTGAAGATGAGGGAATATACCAATGCCTGGCATCCAATGACGAAGGAGATTGGGCCCAAGCATCGGCCCAGCTGGCCATTGGAGCATTTCCTCCTCATTTGAAAGAAACGTTCAGTCGGCAAGTTGTACATCCGGGAAGTTCAGTCTCGTTGAAATGTTTGGCCTCTGGCACTCCGCTGCCTCATTTCACTTGGACGCTGGACGGGTTTCCGTTATCGCCCGTTTCCGAACGATATTTCCTCGGCCAGCAGCAACAAACGGGTCACGACGATCTTGTAGTGGCTCATCTCAACATAACCCACGTCCGAGTCGAAGACGGAGGCAATTACAAAGTGAGTTTTCGTGCAATAGGTACCGTACGTTTTTCTTGTAATTGTTCAATTAAAAGGCGTTTGTGGCGTTTGTGCGAACAGTGTGTAGCGGAGAATCGAGTGGGTCGCGTAGAGCATTCAGCCAATTTGCATATTTACTTCAATTCAATGGCAGTTTGACGATCGATCCGTTGGATAAGAGCAGCGACGCCGGTCTTTATAGTTGCGAGGTGCGTGGCCAGAACGGACTCTCGGCTCGCCAGTCACTTCAACTCAACATCCTCGGTAAGTTTCAGTCCTTTTCTTTCCCTCTTTTTATCTGGAAACTTTGGCTTTTCCTTTAATAGGGATGAATAATCAAAGGCTAAATTAAAATCAACCAGAATTCGAGTAGTCCTTTTTTTCTATCGCATTTTCTTAGAAGAAATGATGACACTCGAGTTGATTAGAAAGAGTAAAAATTATAGATCCTCGGCAAGAAAAAACTAAACTTAAAAGATAACCTTTTGTTTGATTTTTTCCTGTTCACAGCTTTGCGAAAATATTGACTCGGCGCCTTTTTCTTTTCCCCCTCCGCCCTGTAAACTTGCTCGGTCGCTGTGTATACTCTTTGATGATGAGAAAGTCAACAGCGCTTTTCTATCCGGTCTGGAAGCAGAAAAAAATTTTAAAAAAGGAAGCAATGAAAGCAAATGAGACAGACCGACTATATCGATCCAGCAGCCAGAAGCCAATTTAAGTCTTTCCCCTTTTATTTTTGTGAAAAACAAGAAAAAGGAGATGAGTTAAGTGGGTAGGAAGGATAAATTTAGAAATTTCTCGACGTTTTTTTTGTTGTTGCTTCCGGTCGCCGGAATTTTGTTAAAAAAAAAACAAAAAACACGAAAAAAAAAAACGATATTGGATACAGATGCGCCTCATATAATGGCAATGAGCGATTCGGCCATGTTGAATGCCGGCGAGCGATTGGCTCTTCAATGCGCCGTAGTTAAAGGTGGATTGCCGTTGTTCGTCAGCTGGTCGAAAGATGGCCAAGTGATTGCACCGACAACTGCAACGACGACGACTAGCGTCCGTTTGGTGAACGAATTCACAGCCACGTTGACGATTGAATCGTTGACTGGACAACATGGTGGATGGTACGTCTGCCGCCAATATATAATTTCAGTTACAATAGTGCAATAGAAAAAAAGTGGTGGAAATATTTATCAGGCTTTAGAGCAGCATTAGCCTTTGCTATATCTCCACATCATGTAAATGGAAAATCTCTGGAACTTCTTGTTGAGTATGTCAGATCGTAAATAGTATTGTTAGCTGAACTTACCGTCTTTCTTAGACAACATGATATTTCAATAGTCCTTTTATTTTTAACACCAGGAAATGAAGCCATTGTGCATATTGCATCAACCAAGGGCGAAATGTTACCACATATAGGCCAATGTTACAACTCAAGGGAATCACATGAAGTCTGTATGTTGGTACAGTTTATCAACAGGCATAAGAGGATGTTCGGGCAATAATTGTGGGATAGTTTAGGTAAGCTTTTTTTGCCATTACAAAAAATCTTTTCGTGCACGCTTGGAAATAGGTAATGTTTGTCTTTCATCCTTGTTATAATGGTTTATTATTTTTTGGTAGGATGCATCGTGCAAACCGTGCTTCTTTTTTTTAACTCGTCCATTTCTTTATTGCCACGAATTTTTGTTGTTGTTTTTTTTTCGGGGATTAGGCGATAATCAGGACTTTGTCTACCAATAACTTATTTTTTCTTCTTTTTATAGGTAGATTCTTTGCTGCGTCATAGCTCGGGAGTCGTAACGGGCAATATCCTTGTGCATTAAGTTGGTGAACTCTTGTGTTCCATTGGGTAATGCTATCAAATCTTAATGTGCTATTTGTGAAAGATTTTATTATTCTGTATGTTTTAAAGGAAAATATTTCAAATTGATTTATTTGCATGTTACGGAGTTGTATTTTTCTGATCTGTGGAGCCTGACATTTTCCACAATTTCTATCGGCGGACAAAATGTCTTTTAGGTAACAGCCCGACATTTCAATCTCCGATTTTATGACGATCACGAAACCCCCATTTGGTTGTCTATGTAGGATTGGTAGCAGCTTACAAAGCAGTAGGTTCCAACATCATCTAACGTCTGCTTTAGTAATGGCAGGGATGTGAATGATAATTTGTGAAATCAAACAACTTAAGCAGGTGCCTAGCTCAACAACTCCTATGGTAAATATTTGTCCTTGTTATGATACTTAATTTTAAAGGTTCTAACTGTTTTTTTATTTTCTTTATTGTTTGTTTCTTTTTTTTTTTTTTTTTTTTTATTTCTCCATTTTCTTTTTCTTTTCTCCAGAAATCTAGATTGGTGGTGGTAGTTATAGGGCGCCTGTTCAGGCAACAGTTTCGTTTTTTAATCCGCCAAGGATTTATGCGTTATTGCGTCTACTGTGTAGCCTGAGTAGCATACGCAAGGGGGCGTTTATCTACATTCCTGATCACCAAGCAGTTACAAATATGTTCTACACTGATAAGCATCCGAGGCAAAGGGCGAGCTGAACTAGGTATTTTGATAATCCAAATTAAAATGTGTTATGGCAGTATGATTGTTCCAGTACTCATTATTTCTTAATTGGAAAAGTCTATTGCCCCTCAACTCCAGAGGGCACTAGTTTACAGCAACTCGGGCTCACCCTTTGGGTAATTTGAGATACTTTTCTGGACGGTTCAGAATCTTATTATTGGCCAAAATTTGATACGAGATTAATTGATACTTAGTCCTGTCAGACCTCAAATTCTACGGTTTATAATTCTTGTTCTATGACCGATTTTATTATTATTTTTTTAAATACAGAGAGTGGATTCTCATTTCTTCTTCATACCAGCGAGCAGATTTGAGGTTTAAAATTGTTTTAGGTTGTTAAGCAAGTCTGACTTTCTACGATGTACATGGCCGCCAAACTTTGTCGTTATGTCTGACTGTTAATCGGTAAGAAAAACGTCGAATTATTGACGATACGTTTGTCAAAATGGCAAATACAACGCCTAACGATTTAAATCTAACTTGGGATAATCTACTTCTCGGACAAGGTATCAACCTTCTCTTTTTTTTGTTGCTTGTATTATATTGCCTAATATTCAATGTCATCACATATGAAAATATTACAGGTACTTTGAGACCGGATCTAATTGAGTCCGCTTTCCATATGGCTTCTTCGCGCACGGTTGCCATAAAGACTCGTCATAACGATTCCGAAATGGTTCGTCAATTGCGCATTCACGGCCGTGTAGTAGAACCTATTAAAGGTATTTGCATTAAGGTTTTTCCTGCGTTATGACAATCCAGTAAGATCTTTAATCTTTTCGCATTTTTTCCCAACAGACTTCCTTAAAGATGAAGTAAGAGCCTTAGGTCGTGAGCTGGGTTTGCCCGCACAATTACTGGAACGTTACCCGTTTCCTGGTCCCGGCTTGTCAATTTGAATCATTTACGCCGAAGAGCCGTTCTTGGAAGCTAATTTCGATGAGACGCAAGTGCTGATTCGTTCGATGGTCCATTATGCCAACATAGCAGCCAAGGAACATGCCTTGCTCAATCGGATTGAAATCGTGACGTCGGAAGAAGAACGTCTTCTTCTGGGAGAACTGTCTAGTCGCAACCAGTATGTTGCCACGCTACTGCCTATTCGCACTGTCGGTGTTCAGGTACAGGAGGTTGCAGAAAAATGTGTCGGGTATGGCAAACAAAGCATAGGGAAAACCGCCACATTTTTCTTCAATATACTGTACAACAGATTCGCAATTTAGACGTTGTCGTAATAATGCCGCGATCGTAATCAGCTCTTATTCAAGGTAGATGATAGGTGCCACCGTGTCTACGCCAAGGTTTTTTTTTCTCTTGTCTAATCTTTTAATGGCCAGTGGTATGTCCTTGATGCCCGTCTTATCAAAACACTTGTTTACATTTTTTATTTTTTTTTAAATTGTGTCACTTATGACAAAGGGTCCTTGTGATCATGGCCAATGGCTTGAGCCGGATACCAACGACTATGGCACCTGTCGCCCTTCGCCTTGCCCAGTAAGCAAATGCAACGGTCGCCAGATCTACTGGAAGTCAACACTAAATTCTGAAGGTGGCTGTTATAAATCGTTCACACGTGGGCCTTGCAGGCGAAGTAGCTATTTCCTCGTTGAAGAATATGGCACTCAAAGAGGTCGATGTGTTTCTCAATTTGGATCATCCTATGAATCCTATGTCCTTCCGTCACGCTATCCCAGGATGAGAAACCCTTACGACATGATGTACTCCAACAACGCGATGAGCCCATGATCGAAATTTGGCATGTATCCGCCGTTTGGCATGCAGGAAGATTAGCGGAGACGACTATCCTGACATTCCCAGTTTCGATTACTGAACTAGAAACAGTTTTACAGAACCATTCACATGGTTTGTCTCTATTATTTCATTTTAAAAATGCGATTGCAAATTTTCTATTGTGACGTATGGCGGATAAAAAACAACCTTAATTAGTTTTAATGCATGAATTCGTTAGCCAATAATATGTGTATGAAGAAAATGTTTTCACTTTGAAACAGAGTCATGGAACCCATCGGTTTCCATGACTCTGCTTTGAAAGTTTGAACAGGGATTTCTGTTTTACCTTTCTGCGATGCGGCAACACAGCATTGCATGTCGATCTGCGAACGTTTGACAACTCGCTGGTATTGCAACAGGTTAATAGTTTTGTGTCAAGTAAATTTCAAGTGCGAGTAACTGCTGGAAGATTGCAAGCGAAATCTGCATGTGTCGTGTCATTGTTCTAAGTGTTGGAGACTTTTTTCGTTTTGATTAGGCATTCATGTTTGGGAACAATACCTGAAGTTGGATATCGCCTAGTGATATTTACATATTAAGTCCTATTTTAAGACACTTGGGGCGATACGTTTCGCAACAAAGATCTATACAGTACTCAAAAGATGACCCACAAGCACTACGCCACCACGATTGAGACAAGGTAAAACACAAAACTATAAAGCGCCATTTATCAATAATGAATGAATTTCCTCATTCTAACAATAATTTAAGAAAATGTAAATGTATACTTAGCTGTGGTAATTATTTCGTTTACATCGACTACACTTCAATAATTTACAAGTGGGAAAGTGTTGCCTATAAGCAACAAGAAGGTATTGTGCATGTTTATGAGCGAATCATGGCTTAATGGGTGAGCATCGGATTGTACCGCTGGATGTTTGTGGATCAAATACCATCAAAGGTAAAAAGTACAAAATATGTTTACTGATTCACTTTATTGACGTTATCACCGTCAGTTTAGAAGCGTTTTAGTAATTTACTTTGGGATACTTTAAACTATTATTACAAGTGTGAACAAGTTACCTTTATAAACTTACTCTTAAATAAAAAACAATTTTACTTACAGTTTTCTTCACCATGACATACTTGGAATTTATATGCCAATACGTGTAATCCATCAAGGACACTGAATTTCACAACACCTGAATGGGATTCGAACCCAATGTATAGAGAATTCCAGTCCACCGCTCTACCATTGAGCTATGAGACATATTACTGAGAAATCTAAGTCTTCAACACATTAAGGTAACTGTGCAAAGTTGTACATAGGGGATCAAATATCAATGGGGGATATATAGGGGGTTGCCAGGAAGGTATCGCATCCGCCTAGCAGCTCCAAGGTCCGTGGTTCGATTCCACGGAGGTTCCCGATGTCCTGGGCTTCCAATCTTCCACGTCTGCCAGTCGGGTCGAGAAACTTCCCCATTACGAAGTAATGGGACGGATATTTTGGCAATGTTTAATATAATATCCAATAAAAAATCTTAATAAATTGTTTATTTTGATTTATCGGTGTGAATGCGTATTTTGTTACTTGAACACTTTACAACGTACTTTAGCCATTGGCATCCTCTGTCGAGATATCTCACACATACTGCTTGATCAATATTTTGTGTATATAAGATTGTAACATATAGTCACTCAACTGAATCTTTTAATCATCGTAGTATTTCTTTCGGCTCTTGTAGGATTTGAACCCTTAAATTTCGGCGGTCCATGCCGATGCTCTACCACTGAGCCATAATTCACATTAGTAAGTTTTCTATATTTTCGTGTTAATTGAGATCAACAAATGTGGACTTAGAATAATATTTGCAGCGTGATTCAAGATAATTTCTTATTAACATGTAAATCCATCTTATAGAAATGCAATGAAATTGACATTCACATTAAATTTATTAACCTTCTGCCGGGAGTTGAACCCGATACCTTTAGATCCATTATCCAACGTTCTACCAAACAGCTATGATCCTTGAATGCAAGTTATTCAGGTTAGCATATAGTTTTACTAGCCTATAAAAATTGCATTTTTTTTTTTGCCTTCTAATATTAGTGCAAATTTAAATGTAACTCATGGCTCAACGGTTGAGCATCGGCAATGAACGCTGAAAGTTTGGGGATCGATACCCGAACGAGTTAAATTCATCACTGTGAAAACATTCTAATACATCTGTTAAATCTATATAAATAAAGATTGAATACAAAATCATTCTGCAATTAAATAAATCAGCAAACTACCATCTCCAGGATTGGAATTTAATCGGCGATAATTCAAGGACACTCCGGAATTCTCAGTACAAAAACTGCACATCAGTGGCCATCTCAGCAATGTTGAGAGTCCAATCCTTAAAAGAAAAAAGTGCTAAGGTAATACATACAAGTAATGTATAGTGTGAACACAAAGAAAGTATGAAAGACAAGTTTTTCAAAATTAATTTATAACAAAATTTGTATTGACAAATCTCTACATAATGGAATATTTTGCAACTTTTAAAAGGCAAAATAACCATTTCAAAAGTTGCTGTCAACCAAGGCAGGGGGAGACACTGCCTCAATTGACTCACCGGGGAGATTACCCAGTGCTTGGCTAAGAGAAGCCGGAAGAAGAGCTGAAGATTTGGAACATTTTTACAGGAGCGATTAACCTTTAATTCGGATTTGTGGGTAGCGACATGGCCCTCCATAAGCATTTCATCGAACCATGAGGACCCCCACGTCCCCTTTCCGGCCAGAGCCCTCCAAACCTCGATATATGTTGTTTTTATATATACCGTACAGTAGGGGCATGACCCCCTACGGGCTTATTATGAGTCAAGGGGAAACGGGGCCACAGAAAAGAAGGGAGCCCAAATATGCACTTCAATTTTTTAAATATGAAATACCGTTATAAACGGTACTGTGAATAAAGTATGGAAATTCCATGTAGTGCATCCAATCATTAAACTTTATTCGGTATCTCGCCCCAACCAAGGAACCTTTTCAGATCCAAGTTTATCATTAATCTATATTAAGAAAATAAAACATCGTTAGGCATAAAAATTCTTGCTCGTGTAACTTACGCGATTCATAAATTCATTATTTAGCATATTCTTCTGGCAGAGCCTTCGGAAAGGACATACAGACTGCAAATGAAAACGTACTTGACGGATAAATTAATCCCATTAGAGCTTTCCATCTTTGATAGATATGTTCCTAGATCCAAATCCTTTCCTATTGAATAGAAAAGTGTTACATAGATAATACATAGTTATAAAACAGCCTCTTTTTTACTTACAAGTCAATTTTAAGAAGATGAATTTGGTTTTGAAATGTCAATGAATAGGAATCCAAACAGTCAACGTAACATGGGTAACACCTGCAACACCAACATTGAAGCTCATTCTAAAACAAAAAACAGATAGCCAAATATCAAACTGAGAATGAATAAGGATAACATTGGCTGTGTTGTGCATGTGAAAGTGATATCTTTAAAGTAAAATGTTAAGACAAGCTCTTTCATTAGTGATCTTTCATCACATGCATCATGCAATTTTTTTTTTTTTTGTTTTTTTACTGTTACAGAAATAATATATATATTTACCATACTGAGAAAGCAACAACTTCCAAAATTGCTGCCTAATTCTGAGCCAATTTGAAGCAGTTAACAGATAAACCTTGACATTGGGAATTTAAAAAAAAATTTAAAACTTTCTGTTTTCTTCTAAAAATGTTTACGCCGTTTGCTATCATTTCCACATGTTAGTCATGGTCATTGTCATTGCTGCAGCTGATATAGAAATCAAAACCTACACACTATCTATGCGGTTTCCTTGTATCGTCGATGTTGATGACAGCTCGGCTAGCAGTTGGCAAACCCTGAAGCAAGATGCAAATTGAAAGGCTGGTTTGGTTACAGAAATTGTAATGGTACCTGTATGAAGTCCCTAGGCAATTGTTCTTTGAGGTACTGCCTCACAGATACATTGACGATTTTGCAGATGGAGCACAGCTTTACAATTTGTATTGTTTCACTAATGACTTCGATGAAAGCAGGCTTTATTTTCAGTTTACATGTATACAGAGGCTGGAAATTGGGAAAAAAATCAATCAAAAATTAATTCAGAGTTTGCAAGTGTAACTTTTTTTACCTCTACTGGATAGAATTTGCAGCCACCTCGAGTTTTAGCAAGCGGATTCGGTTAATGTCTAATTTAATCGACATTAAACATCATCAGGCAGTTATACTTCATCGAAATATCCCGTCACATAAAAAGACAATTGAAAAATATTGATAACGAAAAATTGTTTAATTTATTTCTCCGAAAATTGTTTTCGATCCTTCCTTTAACTTGTCGCGCATATTCCGGGTCGTCAACAATTAGAAGCTGGGTGGAGATAACAGGTGTACTAAAGGCCTTTAGGGCGTTAATGATTTCCTTAATCCAGAAAGTTCCTGGAAATAGATACATAAGCCTCAACATCTTTTGAAGAAAATTCCTTTTATACCTAGAAACTACCTGTGTGATGTTCATCGGTGCCACACCAACAAAGTGAAAAGTCTTTAGCGTCATTTGAGTGCCCGGTTCGTCAAATGCCCTGCGCACAAAGGGCTCCGACAGCCGTGTCTATTTGTTTGACAATAAACCGTGGCTAAGCTTCCATCTTGTAACCCCGTACCTTTCGGATACGTTTGACTTGGTCCTCTCTCCCTTTGTTGACAAAGGGCTCTAACCAAACGAACCAAAACTGTTGCTTGTTTCCTTTATGATTGTTAAAAAAATGATCGTTTGTTTAAATTTGTTTTGATCAGTACGGCCTACAGCCTACAAAATTCAACACTTTGTCAACAAACAGGTGAATACAGCTGTATAGTTGTATGACAACTTCCACAGTTGTCATGCAACTAGGAAATCAATATCTGATTGATCACAATACCTGGCATGACAAGAAAAACTCAATAACATCAGAATTTTAAGAGATACCAATAGGAAAACACAATAAGCTATTACCTTTTAATACTTTTGACTAATCATTCTTCTTCATTGCAACTGGGAAGGCAAGTCAGCTGACCAATGGTGAAAAGAGAAATGCATTCACTGCCCTTGGTGTAACCATTGTCCAAAGGTATCTGTTTTCTTTCGGCAATATATGTTTTGCTCATGTAATATAGATGAGTGATTAAAATTAAAACACAAAATACAAAGATTTACCTGCCCAAGTTATTTTGTATGACATTCTGGTGATAATATACTCAAAAATTCAGCACCAATGAAGTCTGAAAGCACTTCACATCTAAAAAAAAAAAAAATCAAATCACACTACATGCTTTGTGCATCAAAAGGCAATTTCAGAGGAAGGAAGTATTTGAACTTACATGGAGATTTTGCTTAGGTTGATACCACAGTAAATTAACTAAATTCCTGAATTCAGAAGTATATATTGCCACTGGTATCATCTGCATTCTTGACGACATTCACCAACACATTTTTTTCTGTCTAGTAAATGTTAATAAAAACTATAGGAAAAGTCTATTGCCCCTCAAAATTTTAAGGGGCAATAGGTGCGACCAAAACTATAATGTGTGAATCTGCTGGGCAACAACCATACTCAACCATTCAACTTATCCGTTTGTCAAGCAAAAATTAAAAATCACTCCTAGATAAGATGGATTGATGTTAATTAAGACTTTACATGGAGATGTATGTTGTGTCAATGCTTGGAAGTAAACTCATCCTGAATTTGTCAGTCTACAGACTTAAAAAATGGTTGACACTTTGATAAAAGTAAATCAAAATGGCTGAAGAATGCGAAATGAGGTTTCCCATGAAAAAGGTATCAAGTACTTTTAAGCAAGATCCCGATTCCATATTTGCCAGCAAATGGTAAGCTTCTTTTGTCGTCTTCTTTCTGAAAACAATACTCTTTTATCAAGATTCCAAGTTGTAACTTTAAATCTAATGCTTTTATTTTACTTACTAACACTTTCGATGCTGTAGGATTGTAGTTGTCTTTGTAACTTTTGTCATTGTTCATTCAATTGAAGAGGCTGCAACAATCATGCATCAGGCATGGTATAATAGCATCTATTCTAGGCTATATCTTGCCAGAGTCATCTGACCTTGCATCAGGAATACAGAAGAAATAAAAGTGCTTAATATTGAACGTTTTAGCAAGTTAAGGATTTAACTGTACCTATTTTTCCATTCCGCTTATTCGCTCTCTGAAATGCCACAAAATCTCTCTGCTTTTAGATAAACATATTACCATGATATATCACAGTCAAAGCTGTAAATGTCAGTCACGCGTCAGGGACGACAGACAGGATTCCTCACCAGAGGGAGAATTGCGATGTTTTTCGATTCTCTTGAAAAAACTAAAAAAGACATGGCCTTTAAATTGATCTTATTTTTCAACGCGTTAATTGTTATGGGACATCTTAAAGTAAGCAATGATAAGGAAAAATATGAAAAACAAATCGATAAATGCGAAACTCTTCACTTAATATGTCAAATAATATCATGTTGCTTATTTTTCTTTGCAGTTACTTGATTTCTTTTATAGACAAAGGTGAGTCAGTAACACTCCCAGTATTGCAGCTTATGAAGTTTTTATAAGAAATAAACAAACTGGAAATATCAACGGCATTCAGTTCGATCGCCAAGATTTTTTCGGGAAAGGTGGCTCTGATTCAGTGCAAAGTGGCACATTTAATGGTCAAAGAGTAGCAATAAAAAGAATCGAGTTGACCAAAGGCACGGATCAATCATTTGGCAACGAGTTTGAAACTCTGCAGCAGTTAGAGCATCCGAATGTCGTCAGACTTCTTCAATGTGGAAATGACAACAACTTCAGGTAAGAAAATATTTTGTCTTATTTTCAACAGCAAGGTGATGGCAATAATGATTTTTTTTTTCTTGCCATTTAAAAGGTACTATGCATTCGAATGGTGTGGCGCCTCGTTAGATCAGCTGTTTTTGAAGGCGGATGACACTCGAAAATATAATGGGCCTATGCCACACCATATTGATATTTCGCTTCAGTTAGCTTCAGGTCTCGAATACATCCATTCAAGGAATTTAGTTCATGGAAACATTAAACCAGAAAATGTTCTGATTTCGGCGGGATCTGCTGGCCAAGATGAGATAACACTCAAATGGGCAAACTCTGGACTGACCAGATACGCCAGTAAACGAGCAAAGATAACAAGTCAAGTGGGAGGAAACAATGCATGGTTAGCCCCAGAGTTGCTTTTGCTGAAATTGGGTGGCAACTTGCATGGAAACAAGTATCAAGGGACCGTCAAAAGCGACATCTTTGCACAAGGACTCATTTTCGGTAGTCTGTTCTTGAATGGGGAACATCTTTACGGTACCATGGAAAATGAAGACGAAATAACCGAAAACATAACGAACGGAAATCCCATCAACATGCAAAGTAATTTCCTATTTAACGACTTCAATAATGCCTTTTCTGTAAATGAAGAATTCGTTGCTTTATAATAGAAATGAATCGCATATTAAAGGACTGTTACGAGGATGAGATTTTTAAAAGAATTTTGGAAAACGACCCCAATAAAAGGATGACATCGACAGCAGTTGTTAATCAACTAAAAACCATCAAGGATAAGGTATTGATTGATTTTATGCACAAGTAATCATCTAAACCAAATTTATGTAATTTAGATTTCTGGAAAAGAAAAAGAATTGCTTCGGTTATGTGCTCGTGATTCTCCATTGGAGTAGCTGGTTTTTAGAACCGGGTTTGGGAACTGGTTCTTAGAACCGGGTAGTGGAACCGGTTATAGGATCTGGGTCCCTTTTTTGTTTGGAACCGGTTTGGATCTGTTTACCCACGGGTAAGAAAATGGACGATCTGCGAACTGTTAGATCCGCACTGAAAGTCAAAATTACCTAGCCGATCGGCGCGGGGCCGAGCCCTACTTCCTCTATTAAAAGATTCTAGTACGTTTTCAGAATGTATCGATACTAGGGATCGGTCCCGAACCTAGTCGGGGCGCATTTTTGCCAATCGGATTTCGAAATTCGGGGCTCGGGACGGAGAGTTCGGGGTGAAAATTTTTGAACCGTATCGGGGTGCCTAATCGGGGATTCAACCCCGATTGCAATTAAGCCATCGACGTAAAAACATAATCGATGAGCCGAAATCGATTATTATGATGAGAATCGGGGAGTTCGCTCCGGTTGCCCCGATAAAAACCCGACCCAACTTCGTAGTTTCAATTCAGCCGCCATTTTTGCGAATGGCGACGGGGCAAGCGGGTTAGCCTCACTTTTGCCCAGCCCCGGCTGACGATGTGCAACTGATTCAGCCCCGATTGACCTTTTCCGGGGTGGGGTAGGGCGGTTAACCCGATTTTGGCTAATCGGGGCCAATCGCTAATCGATACATTGTTTTTTTCCAAATAAGGCGGAAATGAAATAAAGGACGAAGCCAATGTCAGGTGGAAAAGTGATGGCACTTACTATTCAGCCCATAACAAATCGTAGACTAGATGAAGAAATATGCTGCACGGGAGTACTGACTATTAAAGAAAGGTTTATGCATTATTTGGTCCACAAGACGGCAAATACTATTAGCTAAAATCAAAAATCAAAAACGAGCATTACAAAAAAAATCGATTGAAACCGAGAAATTGAGTCAAAGAGAAGAATAGTTTCCACATGCAGAGACTCGTTCGTCAAAATCCCCTCTTAGATCGTTACATCCCTTTTGTATAGGACAATTTGTCTTTTATTGGAATGGTTGCTCACTCGACTGAGATTATTGCGGATGTGCTGGAACGTTGATAGAGCCACTCATGTTCAACCCAGATGATTCGTTTCGCCTCCCGCGAATGACGACAATGGAGAATAAAAACGGGAAAGAACAGCAATTAGATGGTTGTCACGCAGACAACGTCGATCACGCAGATGCTGCAGCTTGTCCTTAAATATGGGATTGCAACTGGAGACGCAATCAGCCACCAACTGAAAAATCCGAAACACAAATAAATGAAAGAAAAAAAGGAACCACTATCCCACACAGCGATTCTCGTTAAAGCTGTGTCATTACGAGATTGCATCTACGTATCGGCAGTTTTTACTATACGGAAAGAGAAAGAAGAGAAAAGAAAAGGAAAAGACGGATTTCCTGTTGAATGCCAATTTCGTTAGTGTGATGGATGAGGCCACGCGTAGCCGCTTGTAGCTTCTTTGAAAGCCCCCGATTCTCTATCGCGCTGTTTGTTTAGCCATCATGGTGCACTCAACAGTCTTTCTTTACCCCTAGAAATAAAAAAAAGCGTTGAATTAATGATCTCTCGCTGCCCTCTCACCACCGGCATTTGAAAGCTTTTTCAGAAAATTGAATCCATCGATCTCGAACAGATCGCTTTGATTATTATTCAATACTGCTCACTATTCGCTTTGCTAATGCAATCCATCGAGATGCACTGTAACGTAATTTCATCAATTTTGATTGTATTCTAAACATACAATGGCCATTCCTGCACTACATTTCCCATCATAATGTACAAGCATGCGCGCAACCGCCCCCCTCAACCCATCTACAGCGTATAAAAGCCCGTGCTGCTTTTCATTACTGTTCTTCCCAGTTCTCTTTCTTGGACGGCAAGTAACGCGCGCTTGTGTTTGATTTGCATTCAAAATAAGTAGTGTTGTATTTTTTTCGTCCGAAGATGAACGCGCAACAATTTCGATCTGCCGCCCATGAAATGATCGACTTTATCATCGACTATCTGGAAAACATACGTAGCAGGTTGGTAGCATTTTTCAGCTAATCTGACGAGTTAGTTGTTCACGCAGTTTTCCTTTGGAGTAGAAGAATTCTGACCCTTTTTCGTGAGCTCCACATTTCCCAGGGGTGAACGTTGCGAGTGTTATCAACTCGGGCCGCAAACCGAGGGAAATGTCAGCTTCTCCCCCTTCCATTTGTGCCTTTCATCATCTCCTTTGGCCTTTTTGATTAAAGTAATAAGCCAGTCTGATTCATCGTCCAATTAAGTTGGGATCTAGTCTTTACTGAATTATTACCAAGCTTAACATGCAACTAATAAAGTGGAGAAAATAATAATACCTTGGGTTTTTCCTTCTCGTCGTATGGCTTATTTCGCTGATGAAATATGTAATGTAGGCGTGTTCTCCCGACGATTCAGCCTGGTTACATACGGGAAATGATTCCTGAAGCCGCCCCGGAACGCGGGGAGTCGTGGCAAGTCATTTTCCAGGACATTGAACGCGTCATTATGCCTGGAGTAATTATATATAAAATCCACTTGTTTGGTTTAAGTTAAATTTGCACACTTCAATGCGAAATGCAGATATTAAAAGCAAAATTCTCACTTGCTTTTAGGTAACTCACTGGCATTCTCCTCAATTCCATGCTTATTTTCCTACGGGCAATTCTTGGCCGGCCATTCTTGCCGACATATTGAGCGACGCTATTGGATGCATTGGATTTTCGTGGGTAATGAGGATCATCTTCAAGTCGCTTTTAATTTTTAGTTTCATTTTATCTTTGTTAATAAAATTTAAAGATTGCAAGTCCTGCTTGCACCGACCTGGAAGTGGTTATGATGGATTGGCTGGGACAATTAATCGGTTTACCCTCTCAGTTCCTTGCTTGTTCCGGGGGTACAGGAGGTGGGGTAATTCAGGTATGCAATTCATTTCTTCTTGCCAAGTGTTACGTCACCTCATTACACATTTAGGGAACAGCAAGTGAAGCCACACTTGTAGCTCTCTTGGCGGCCAAATCCAAAGCCATTAAACGTTTGAAGTTAATGGATCCAAACTTCGAGGAAAGCCAAATCTTCAGCAATCTGTTGGCCTATTCGTCAGGTAAATGTTTCAGTCCGACAACAAATTTTAAAGAATGTCTACTAATCATTTATCCTTTACCAACATATTCCAGATCAATCACATTCTTCAGTGGAAAGGGCTGGTATTCTAGCCGGCGTTCGTGTTCGTCTTCTTGAAACCGACGAATGTTTCAGTTTGCGAGGAGAAACTCTCAAGTTGGCCATGGAAGAAGACAGAGCAAAAGGATTCATTCCTTTCTTCGTACTTAAAAATACAAGCCGCCTGATTAACATTGTCAAGTAAATAAAGATTTATGGAATATTTATAGGTTACCGCAACTTTGGGTACAACTCCTTCCTGCGCTTTCGACGACCTCTCCGAGATTGGTACCGTTTGTCAACAGTTTCAAAACATCTGGCTGCACGTTGACGCCGCATACGCTGGTAACACTTGGGCAACATCCAATCAAATCGAAGGGAAATAATAATGTAAGAACTGATTGTAAATAGGCTCAGCATTCATTTGTGATGAATATCGTCATTATTTGAACGGCCTTGAAATGGCTGACTCTTTCAATTTTAATCCACACAAATGGCTATTAATCAATTTCGACTGTTCCGCCATGTGGTAACGAGAAGTTAAACAATTAACAAAAACATTGAAATATTACCATGATCCCATCTGTTGACAGGTTGAAAAATGCGAATGACGTAGTAGACGCTTTTAACGTCGATCCTTTGTACCTGAAACATGATCGACAGGGACAAGCTCCAGATTACAGGGTAGCCATTGCATGCACTTTACTAAAGTTGAGAACAAACTTTGCACTTACACGGTGTCGAACAGCATTGGCAGATTCCCCTAGGCAGGCGTTTCCGTTCATTGAAACTCTGGTTTGTAATGCGCTCCTACGGGGCAGAGGGCCTGCGAGCTCACATCCGTCAGCAAATCCAGCTAGCTAATGAATTCCAGCAACTTGTAGCTAAAGATGACCGTTTCGAAATTCCTGTACCTCCTGCCATGGGTCTTGTTTGCTTCCGGATGAAAGTATTCCAACCATTTCTTTTTTCTCTTTTAGTATGAGAAATTGTTTCATTTAAACTAATGAATTTAAAAAGGGAGAAAACAGTCAGAATGAGGCATTGCTGAAAAGAATTAACGATTCTGGACGCATACACATGGTGCCGGCCAAACTTCGTGGACAGTTCATTCTCCGCTTAGCTGTTTGCTCCCGATACACTGAATCACACGATATCGTTTATGCTTGGCAAGAGGTCACCAGTCACGCTGACCATCTCACCGGCTAACCAGAGTTGCTGTAACATTCATGACCATTTTCAAATGTTATTTATGTTTTTTCCTCCATGTCTTGCTTATAATAAACATATACAGCAACCTTCAAAAACAAAATTAAAATTCGTGTTTTTAAACGCCATTTAAACTGCTTTTGAACTATTCATTAGAAGAAAATGTGGGTCTAATAGAAAATGCAAATAATTTTTTTCGACTTTCGAAGAGAGTACAACCACGCATACATGAAATAGATGGTTACCTTTAAAGTGCGAAATCACTGCCAGGAATATCTTTACAGGAGTTCGTTTTCAATTTTAGTATCATTCGTTAATCTGTAATTCGGTCACCTTTAGAAGCTTAAGTTTGTGAATACTGTTTAGATTTCTCATTAAGGTATTTGTAATATTGACAAAGGCCTTCTTCCCAGGAAAATCAGTGGGAAAAAATAATACAATTCGCGTTAAACAGCAATTTGAACTACGCTTTAGTGTAGAAAACAAATATTCCTGTGTAAGACAAATTTGAAAAACTTACTTGAAATAGTGCGACTTTTGTCCAGCTGAATGAATGAATATAACAAGTATATACTAATTGTATATCAAACGCAGCATAAATCGACTCACACTTCTATATGTAATCAACCGCCGTTGCATGTATGACTGTTCCATGTTAATGCAAAGTAGGGTCCCTCGTCTTTTCAAAATACTATGCAGAAGATTTAACATTCCTAACAGCTATGTTGGGCCGAGACTTTCCTAAAATACAATCCTACATTAACTATTTGCACAAGATTATTGGGGAAATCGTAAATGTCGTATAAACAATATACTGGGTTACCACAGAAAGATTATGGAAGTCTCCACACCCCAGAGACTTCTCCAGTGACGATGCTGCAGTGACAGACTAGACGCACAAATCCTAGCAGGTTATAAAATAGTTCCTTTCCCACTATAGTTTTACGATCTTTCTAACCATAACGTAAAACCCAATCCTCTGGAAATCTTTTGCGTAGGCCTAGTACACTTTTACATCTCACCAAATAGGTTGTATAACCCAGTGACATTTAAAAAACTTATATTCTGTCCTTGAAAAGAAATTAAAAATTACATTTCAATTTTCAAATTGAAAAGTATTGTAATCCATTTTCAAATTGCCAAATATCCCAGCACGATCCTTTCACCTAGTAGAAAAGGAGTAGACCCAACGGTGCTACTTCGGATCTTTGTAGACAGCATCTGCAATTACAAAGAATGATTATAATTTCACAAAAAAAAAACTTAAAAAACTATACAATACCATTCAAAAGAGAAACATTACATCAGTAGAAGATGGTGGAAAATTTAATCTAAAATGAAATTCAAAAAATCCAAATCTGTATAAGCTATGAAGTAACCAAACTTTGTAAATATAAAACTAAACAAGTTTCATATCACACTATATAAATCTAGTCATGTAAGAGTTTCTTGATACACGTAAACCAAATAACAGTCTACATGCTAACGTGCCCACTCGATATAATTTCACCTCTTGTAATTCCACTATTTCCAATAAGAAATAGCGGATTAGTTAAAGGTTACAGGAAACTTATACTAAGTACCTAAATTTGATACCTGTTTGAGCAAAAAGATCATTCAAACTTGGCTTGATATCTCACCAACCACAGAAGATGCTCTTCACTCATGAATGAAGCCAAGCAATGGAATGGTCTGAGAATCACATAATGAATGAAATTCAAGCCACATTATGTAATGAACTATTTGGTTGTTCAAAGTAGGACATCACCTAAATCAGAAATAAGACAATGCAGTTGATATCAAACAGATCCAGGAATACCTTTATCATAACTGAAAGAGTATCTTGATACACAAAGCGGAAATACCAGTCAATGTGCTAACGTGCCCACTCTATGCAATTTCACCTCTAGTACTACCACTATTTCAACTGGGAAATAGCAGATTTTTTAAGAGGTCTGAGGAAAATCTTGCACAAAATACTCAATACCTGTTGGGTTGAGATCAACATAGATCTTCCAAAGCATGGACCACATAATTCAGGAAACCTCAGTTACAAAGTTATGTCGTTTACAGGTACAATGTCACCTGTAGCGGAAATTTTTTTGTTAATTTCAAACAAATTTGTGATTTCAATTAGCATGTGGAATGCCATTCGATATGCTAACTTTAATTTAATTTACTTGAAGTTCCACAATTTCCCAAGATATAAAGCAAATTAAGCAGAGGTAGGAGAAAACAACACTACACAAATTCAACATTAGACTGATAAGAAAGACTGGTTTTTTCAAGCTCAATTGGCTTGAATATGTCAACCACAGATCAAACTTACATGTAATTTTATGGGAAGCATTCCAAACCAAGCTGTGGAATTGTTTGATTTACTGGTCACACAAGCAGGTTTCTACTTTCTAGTCTCCCAATGTGGTGAATTTCCCAGCAGCATCTGTAATAAAAATTGCTTTAAGTGAGCTTATCGCTGCCTAACAGATTCAGGAAAAGCTTTATCATAACTGAAAGAGTATCTTGATACACATAGCTGAACTGTCAGTCTACATGCTAACGTGCCCACTCAATATAATTTCACCTTTCAAAACTCCAACATTCCACAGAGAAATGACAGATTAATGCAAGGATGTAAAAAAAAACAAGGGATAAATAAACTGATGCAATACAGAAATGTCGTACTTTCTTTAGGAAAACTTCCATTGAGATAACAGTCCATTTTCCTGAGTACAGAAGGTTTCGTGATAACGAGACCATTTCAACATCTTTGTTTGTGCTATAATGATTCAAGAACGTAAAGAGTTTTGATTTCGTTTCAAAGAACTTTAAACTAATGATCCTAAAATACACTTCTCAGATCTCGCTACTAAAACTTTACCAGGATAATGGCGACTACTGTAGCACGTGGGGAAGAAATGGTTGAAGTGGACGAGAAAAGACAAATCGATAGCCGTCGACAGCTCTTGTATAGCATCGACATCTGGCGGTGAAAAAATGTGATGGTTAACTTTTATGAGCAGTTAAATTTCCTATACCAATTAATTCTTACATTTATTAAATGTTTAAAATTAAAAAGGTTTTAAAATGTTGAACACCTATGGTTAGTTTTATTTTTGTATTTAATTGAACGAGATAAAATACATATTACAACAACGATGTGGCATCAGTGTATTGTGTACTAGGATCGCAGTGTGGCGAATACGTTCAGTACAGGTTTTGGTTATTTTTATTTACAATTAAAAATGGATACATTAAAGTGGATTGACGACTGTAGTGACATCGTCAGCACAATATCCTTTGTTACGATACCCACTGGAACTTATTGTTTCTATTTCCTCTTTGACTTTCTCTTTTTCCATACACTTTTTCTGGGAGCACTTATGGAAAAAGTTAATACCTAAGAAAATAAACAAAATGGAAGTCGTCATGATGATCTGGGCAATGGCTGGCAGAGCAGCAATATCACTGTATGGAGTCGGAAGGGTTGTCTTGAGTAAAACGAAGGCAATGTTGGCATTTTGCATGGCGGTTTCTAAAGAAACGGCGATAATTTGTGGACGACCAAGGCGCGTAATCCAAGCAAACAGTGCGCCAAATAAGAAACCTGACACTGTTACTGCCAGCCCTGCTGTCAGTAAGATCCAGTCCATAAGAATGAAAATGTGCGACATACTGTAAAAGCCCAACTATGAAATAGATAGTCACCAGGAAACATAATTTGTTCATTAATACTCTCATGTTATTCAATTTCCGTTTAAACTGGAAAGCAGGGTTGTATGTTATGCAAACTTACTCCAAAGATGAAAATGATGAAGAAGACTGAGAATTTCTTGAGAATTTTGCCGGTAAGAAATTCGGCAAGAGACAATTTGAAGCGACGAATTAAAAGTCCGATTCCCAATGGGAATGTCAACAGGATTAAAGAAATGGCCATGTTAACATAAGGCACTTGAACGGACGAGCCTTCCGGTAAAAAAAATCCAGACAGCAACCACAACCATAATGGCATCATTCCTAATAATTTGAATACAGCAAGACGACAATTGAAAACGAAAAATGTAATTTTAAAACTGCAATTCTGACTGACCCATGGCGGCGAGGGATGAAACAAACGTCATGGTGATGCTGAGATTGACGTCACCATCTAGAAGCAATGTCCAGAAATTAGAGGCTATACCACCTGGGCAAACTCCAATCACCAGCAGTCCGAAACCCATGAGAGAGTCCGGTATTAGCAGCCTTGCAACACCAAATGAAACCTTCAAAGAAGCAAGAATGACTGACCTGTCAAAGGAAGAATGAAGTTGTTTTACGAAATACGCTCAACTCACCAGCGGCATAAAGGTAAACTGGGAAACGAATCCAACTATTACTCCAACCGGACGAATAATGTTTTGCTTCACGATGGCCATGTCAAGCGCGCATCCCATGTTTATCAAGTTGAGCGCCGCCATTATAACCATGATTCTATGAAATTGAAATTTGTTACGATTGGACAGGTGAACCCATTGAACAAAAACATTTTACATGGTGAAAACGGTATCCAGCGTATCACTGGCTCGTACCACAGTCACTAAATAGCCAGAGAGAACGGGAATCGATTCGAAAGCGATTGAATCATTCCTTTGGTGGGCCACGGCTGGTAAGATGTCCAGGATAAAGTTGAGACTGACATAGCCAATCACTTGTCCAGTGATTTCGAGGTTTTTGCTGCCGTTATTATTAGCATCCGCAATGTCATGCCATTCGAACTCGATTTCCTGGTTGTTACGGAATGCCACTGTCTGATGGTTGGACATTGAGACTTTGACGACGAACCTGAAAGCTTGAGGTGATGTGGCGTATTTTGGAGGTGAATCGCCATGTTCTCCATTATACGTCAAGGTTAAATTGATAGTATACGGAGACATTTCGGTGATCCGTTCGAGCTTTGGCGGATCAGCGACCAGTAGCCATGGGCTAGTTTCCGTGCTGGGCAACGTATGATTATCTTGGCCATTGCAATTGGCTGTAATGAGCACTAGAATAAGAAAGGAGCAGCACGTCGCACTCGAAGAATTCGCTGACCACATTATGCACAACATAACCAGAACACAGTCACTGAACTACTATACACTCTGAATAGAAAAAAGCAGAAAGCTGCCGTCCAAATGACTAACAGTAATAATACGCGTACAGGATGAGGGGAGAATGTGTGGCTAGTTGGCCGACTTTTTTTTTTTTTTTACTATTTATTTTCTCATTGTTATGCTCACGCGAATCCTAAAACTTTTGTACTTGCATTTCGTAACCGACAAGAGCGGAACTGTCAAATAAGCGATATCCTGTTGAAATAACAAAGAACGATATTTGTTTGCATTTCCGCAGATTAAAAGGAATTGGCCAACTCACCTGCACGACACCTATAGCCTCCAGTTTCTTCTACGTAACTGCTGCATGCAAACTTGAACAATGAACACCGATGCCCCTCAGCTCTTCTGGATTCAACACTTTGCTTACGGCGTCGAGCTGTTCTTACATACACAATGTGAAAGTTGCACTGGTGAAAGTCTACTTTCTCTTTTCTCTCTCTATCGAAAGAAAAGACATTTGTTGGAATTAGTCCTGATTTTAAAAACTTGTTTGGACTTAATAGGTGGTGGCAACAAACAGCTTTGCTTCAAATGAACTAGCGATGTGAATGCAACAACAACTCTGGATTTGAAACAAGTCCAATGGGTAATCGACAACCCTGATGGATTCAGGCGGAAACTTAAAACTGACATGTATAAGACGCGGACAACTGGGGTCTGGTTTATTGGCTAAGTTAGCTAGTGTAGATCTGTTAATAGATGTTTTTCATTAGCTAATCTATTCTGTTTAAGGAACTTTGGGATTAGCGAGTGCACTCGCTAATTTAATGTAAATAGCGAAAGCACTCCTACTAACCCAACCCAACCTATTGAGAACCGATTAGTGAGTGCACTCACTAATGCTCTTTTCAACCAAGTTGGGACCAAACCTTAAAATTCCCAAAGTTAGCGGATGCACTCGCTAATGGAGTGTCGATTAGCAAGTGCATTTACTAATTCAACTACGATTAGCGAATGCATTCGCTAATCCAAAAGCCTCCTCCTCCTCTTCCTTAAACACAATTGATTAGCTAATAAAAAAACATCTATTAACAGATCTACACTAGCTAACCATTAAATCCCGGACAACTGGTATGAATTTCAAGGTGAAATAACCTGCTCTCAAGGCAATCGCCCCTAGCAGCCCCCATTGACAAACATGTTTTCGTCATTTTGCAATAGATGCTGGTTTTTTTGCCTGAAGCTATCGCAATCAACGAACGATGCATTAAACTTGAAATTCAAGAACTTATTCCGTAAATCAAATGAAGTAAGTCTCTAACAAAACTATTTTCACGTTTCAAATTGATTTTTTTTTTCTCGTTCGTTCGCATCGAGAACATGAGGGTGCGGGAACCCCCAGAGGCAACGGTCGGGAACCGGTTGCTCTTATGGAAGTCGACATGAACTAAAAAAGAAGTAAATAGATTAGGGAGAGTTCAACGACGGATAAACAAACTAACAAGATGACGTTCCTAAAGAAAGGAATTGTTTAAGCCTTTATTCAGTCTAACCCCAATTTCTTCGTGTCAGTTTCATCTGCTTGAACCTCAAAATCTTGACAACAAAAGCAGCAAAAAAAAAAAAAGAAAATGGTTTGCTTTGTTCCACTATAGCAAACATCAATAAATATGGCTATTATCACGTCATATTGTTTACGGAAAAATGAAGCGATCAATCTACAAGACTGCCTCTTGTGGCCGTTCAAGCTAATGAATAAGAATTAGCGGCAATCGGGCAGGCGCAGTTAACGATGGTCGATCTGTATTCTCATTTGCTTGGAGAAAGAGACTGACATCTTTCATGTTTCTACTTGCAATGAAATGAGTAGTAGCAAGTGGATTTGTTACGTTGCAAGAAAAACTGGGTAAACTAGTGGCAATGACATTTTAGAGTTAAAAAAATTAAATAAAAAAAAAAACTCGCAGGTTGTCTTGGTGACGCACGCGTCTAAAACAAAACAAAACAAAACAAAACAGAAGAGAGGGAAATCCCACAACTAAAGAGCAAGAGAGCAGCAAGAAGATAACCAAAATGGCGTTGAACTACATCAAGGAAAGAGTGCTGGGTCGTGGATCTTTTGGAACTGTTTACTTGATTAAGATGAACGTTGGGATGACGGACACGCAAGGATTAAGAGTGGATGGCGCCCGTGGTAAAGACTTGAAAGCTGAACATGAAGCCGCAAATTACGTGCTGAAAGAAATCTGCATACGTGACGAAAAACAACGCGAGACTGCCCGTCAAGAAGGCAGACTCTTGTCTCAGTTGAATCACGTCAACATCATTCGTTATTTTGACTCTTTCGAATCGCCCGTCACGGGCAATTTGTGCCTCGTGATGGAATATTGTCCTGGTGGCGATGTTGCAGCTGTCATCCGCCAACGACGGGGTGTTCCGTTCCCCGAACAACAAATTCTCAGCTGGTTTCAGCAACTCGTCTCAGCTTTGGATTACCTTCACAAGCGAAAAATTCTGCACAGGGACATTAAAACAGGCAACATTTTCGTCACGGCCAACCTTTTGGTGCTTAAACTCGGCGATTTTGGTGTGGCCAAGGTGCTGGAACGCACTGGACAAATGGCTCGAACGTGCGTCGGTACGCCCGGATACTTGTCGCCCGAGATTTGCGGCAATCGCCAATACAACAGCAAGAGCGATATCTGGAGCTTGGGATGCGTCCTTTATCAGTTGATGACGTTGCGGCCACCATTCACGGGACGTAACATGAATCAGCTGCTGATCGCCATAGTACGGGGCCACTTCCCCCCAATGCCGGCTCGTTACAGCTACGAACTACGTCAGACTGTAGCGACCATGTTGCGAAAAAATCCCGAAGAAAGGCCGTCAGCTGAAGCACTTCTCAGGAAACGCCTTTTCTCAATCAAACAAGCACATCAATCGGTGACAAAACGAAAGCTACTGGTCAGCTCCTCTTCATCGAACCGCAAAGGGCTTGGTTTACTTTCTGTCTATGCCAACCCTTTACTATCACGACCAGCCAAATCAACATTTGTCAAGGGCAAGAACCAAACAATCAAGACCAAAAAGGATCCTCGAAGACGGTGGAATCCTCCAACGCAGACGCTAATTGGGGCCCTCAGTTCACTTACCGTGACAGATGAGGCAACTTTCACTCTTAACGACTCTTCACGATGGTCCCTCGATCACCTGTCCGAGAACACGTACGAAGAATCGGACGAGTCACAACGTTCCGTCGATTCTGACATTATTGGCAACCAACAGACTACCATAATAAGGGAATCTGACGAAAGTCCATTTCACCGACTGGAACGATGGATCGTCTCCCTGGAAGCAGTGCATGGAGTCACGTTGCTCAAGGATGGTAGGTGACACTTTTGGCCATTCGTTTTCACGAACTCGATGCGGCTTAACCTTTTCTTCTTCTCTAAAGTTAGTAGACGGCTGGCAAATGCAGCAGTGCCAGCAGTGGAGCACGTCGTACGCGATCGCCTATTTAATAAAGTTTCTTCGTCTTCCGTCAACGAGTTAGTGGATTTCTTCGTTTTCCAGCGCCGACTTTACCTCAACGACCACAGCTTTTAGCGTTAGACGTTTTCTTGAGAACTGCAAAAACAGGAGGGATAACCTTTATTTCATGACCTAACTGACTTGAGTTGACAGACCCAGCAATGGCTTTCCCCTCCCATCAAGCAAGATATCAACAAAAATTCAAATAGGAATGAGAGAGGAGAAAAACCAAACTGAAAAGATTCCAAGTTACTGTTTCTGAGTCGATTTTTTTAGCGAATGGACATTAAAGGCCACATCAAACAAAAAAAAGACAGGTCTCTGTCCCTTTCCATCAAAGACCCTTTTCTGAATGACTGCACGTTGCTTTTAAAAAGAAAACAAAGAAGGAAAGAATTAGAACACATAGATCTTAAAAATTGGTTCCCTCTGGTGGTTGGGGCAGCTTCATGTTTTCTTTAAGCGTCATCATTCGTCTTAATTCCTGGAGTAGCGTTTTGATCGTGTAGTTGCGCTGCCATTTGACCAAAATGGAGACCATCCGTTTGTCAACCTATCAAAAGTTTATAATAAATTGGATTTTTGGCTAACAATAAGACAGTTCTGTGACTATTCCCTACCATTCCTGTCGTGTTGTGAACACCGTTCATATTGATTCGAGTTGTAAACCTGATCAACGGGCATTCTTCTGGGTATTTCATACCACACTCAATTTTCAAACTATACATCCGGTTTTCAAAAGCAGTCTACAAAAAAAAATTAAGCAGTGTTTTTTTTTACATAAAATTAAGCATACAAAAGAGAAACTTACTCTAGGGGGGCCAATGATCATGCCAGTCCAATGTGATAGGGTCATATCACTGTCATCTTCCAAACCCCAGCTGATTGTTCCATCACCTACACCCTTCTGCCCTTGTTCAAGTTCCTCCAATAGTCGAAAGTTTCGTGGCACCACTACATCTGAGGAAAGATGAAAGAAATGCTAGTTAGTTAAGGTAAAAAGTAAATCAAGCAAAATGGAGAAACAAAGAAGTACGGAAGTGATCGACAAATAACAGCAACGCATTTCGACACTCTTTTGACAGAACTGACAGTATACGAGACGGTAAAGCAAAACAAGTTATCGGCCTCAAAGCCGATACAGCTTTCGTCAAATATTGAACACTTTAACTTATTTGGCAATAAACTCAAAAGAAGCAAGCACATTAACTTCGTTAATTTTAAGTACAATTTTAATTAGTAACCAAACTAAAGTTATTTTAAATGAAATTTATGGCAGTAAAAAATACCCGCTGATCCTACTCCTGTGGTTGCCATCTTGAAATGACAATTTTTAGTCGGCCGAGTTGCCAAATTGCTTTTCCTAAGCCAATGATGCAGACTAGTCAATAACTCAATATTTTATACGATATTTTACAGATCATTTAACTGTAAACGACGGTAATGGTTAACGTAAAAAAATACAAATTATTTTTGAACAATAATTGCAAGGAAATCCATAGTTCATTTATTGGACAACAAGGTGAAATCAGGAACAAGAACCCCAAGGCGAATCACAAGTATTTGAGTATAGTATTTGACATAACAACAACAGAGGGATTTTAAAGTGCGGAATGACAGAGGAACAGTCCTTTTCCAAAACAAAACAAATGGGAGAGTTAGTCAGTCAAGAGCAATGTTTTTAGACCAGAAAATATAACTAGTAATTTTCAAAATCACCATAGCACCACCATAATGAAGAGTGTTTCCGATTTACCGCATTCGACTGAATTGTTCCATAAGGTCTTTTCCAAAATGAGTAATAACATAGTCGTGGTAATACATCATGATGCAGAGAGGTTGACCGAGAATAAGTGACATCCACACCAAAACATTACCTAGGCGCTGACCAGCTTTTTTCTCCACAAACTGAGACAAAGCAGACATTGGTATCTTTCGTATAAAGAAACGACAAAAAAGTATGTTTATCTCCGTCAGCATCGATTGAAAGACAAATATTAATACCTGCATCATCATCCCGAAAAAAGCCCACAAATTGAACATTCGTAACGGAACGCTGACCAGGTACTCGTGGAAAAACGCGCTGAGGAAGAAGACAGATACTGAACTGACGCTTTTGCCATAACCTCTTTCAATCAGCGGCATGTACAAATGCCTTTGGAATCATAAAAATTATGTTTGTACTCGGAATTGATTGCTAACATACGCAATTACAGTACCTGACAGCCCAACGATGAATTGGCATATTCCACGAGCGCCAAAATACATCAATGTTTGTTGCGTTCCACCAGTCCCCATAAAAATCACGGTCGGCGAACCTAAGAACTTCGCCCAACATATTGAAATAGGAGTGAAAGCAGAGATAAAACCAGACCAGCCATAGTAGATGATTTGGGATCTGTTGAAACAATCAAAGTATCATTACGGTTACGCGTTTACCATTTAAATGAGTACCGTTACCGCTAGTTTCAGCAATCTTTCTGTTGCTGGCATTGGCTCCATTTTCTGCACGAGAAAGAACAAGCAAACGGGAATTAGGGCTACGTTAATTCTATCGTGGTTACCTTACTAATGCTACAAACTGCGATGAGTATCAACGACATACCGAAAATGTCTGAAGCGAATTTTTGACGCTGGGAATAATCCATTGCTGGAAAAGCCCGAGAACGACTTGCATTCCGAGAAATACCTCAATCGCGCGCTTAATCAAGAAGCGTTTGCGAATGCGTGAAGTGCGCGGAAAATTGAGTTCGTAACACAACGTCGGGACCGCCATGAAAAAATACAAGTCACGGACGCTCAAATTGTTCGGATAGGACACCATTTCGTCCACAGCTTTTCCATCGTCAATATCAGGAGGATCTAGAAACATAGTCAACAATGAACTTGCTTTGAGTGATAACCGGTTTCCAATGATAATAAGTTGGCGAGGCGCCAGGAGACGTACATGGGTGAGCAACAGAAAATGCTCTGCGACGGTGTTGACTTTTACTTCGGACGAGGCGACACCAATAGTTTACGTGAACGTAAGACCACAGTTTCAGGAATGTGATGGTGTAAACGGTGCAAAGCAGTGTGAGTCCCACTGGAGTTGAATTCATTTTGATTACGCCACTAGCCATATATCAAATATAAATAATTACCAAGGCCAAATTTATCTTTGAGTGTCCAACTGGAAATGACTGGGATCAATATTATCAAAAACAAATTGCAGGCGTGAAGCAGCAAGGCTTGGTTCCATACAATTCGTTCCTAGATGGTGGAATAATTCGAAAACATTTTCAATTACTCTGCCACACAATATGTCCAATACCTTGACCAACAGCTTCTCAACCCACAAAGTAAATAATATGTGGACATTTATATCTAGAAACAAAAAAAAAACGATAAGCAATAAGTGATTTTAACACTAAAAACTTTTATAAATAAAAAAAAACACTTGCAAATAAAAAGGAAGACTGATGGATTCTCGATGCTGAACTCGGCAGTCCCGCCGTTGAGGACAATTAACCACTGGAACGGATCGATACGAATTCCATACCTAGGACGGTGTTCAGTATTTGAGAATAACTTGTTATAATGACAAACAAAATTGCAACAGAACAGTAAAAAAAAAATAATAAATAATAATAATAAATAAATAAAAAATTATTTAAAAAATGTATCATGTACTTGAGTAGATTTTCTAGGGAAAGTCTGAGTCCACCCATGAACAGGAGCAAGAAACCCCAGTTGACAAGTCCTGTGAAGTCACGAAACTCAGAAGACCAAGAGAACAATGAATCTCTAGGCCTATGACATCTGCAAATAACATCACAAATTTAGAAATAATAGAAAAAATTAAGATGAGATTTTAATTGTCAGTGAAAAAAATTAATTATGTATTTCTTTACGGTTTATCTGGTTGGGATTTCCTGACTTTTTCAGCTTCTTTTGTGATCTCTTCTGCCCTAGCTACAGATTTGGTTCTTCTCAATCTTAAATTTTGTCTCCGGCTGTCCTCAAAAAGGTATGTGACAGTCTTTTTGCCATCTACCTCATCTGTTGACACACTTGTTATTGTTGTTGTTGATATCGGATCTGAGGGCACCATTCTTACTTCTCCCTCACTTGGAGGTAGCATTTTATTTTTGGACCTGTCTAGCAACAGAACACATATTTTGGCATGGATTCAAGTTGAACTATTGCTAAATATTACAAGGTAAAAATTTTAAAACATTGACACTCACTTGTGTGTCTAGAAGAAGAGAGAGGTGACGTAATAACGCTGATAATATGAAAATCGTGCGCCAGCGAAGTGGACGTGTTATTGGAGAATTGCGACGACCAGCAATAAATGCCTTTTAATTTTGAGACGCCGTGATGGAATGACTAATCTTTTTTTGAGATCAATAAGTTGTTGACTGGTGTCCTCGCCGATCCATGGAGCTGGAAAGATAATACCGGAATGTAAATAGTAAACAACGGGTCGTCTTCAGGATAACTTTTCCAGGGTCGACAGCTTTATTTAGATAACGTTTGTTGATTCGTCACGACTTATAATTAGGAACATAGGAAATTAGAAAGTAGTGAATTAAAATTGGTTAGATTACTCAGTGTGTGAAAGAATGAATGTATAAAAATTTAACCATTTTTTGGAAGTACCAAGTTTTGACCAACACTAAGTTTCTTTGCTTTAAAAAGGAATAAGTTAACAATAACGGTTCAAGTTGTCTAACACGCCTTTTTCCATTGATAAGATATGATGTTATCCTAGCCTGTGTTTTCTTGTTGTTGAAACAAAAATGTGTTTTTGGTTTGCGGTCGCCAATGACTTTGGTTTATGGTAATCTTCGTCTAAATAGTGATAATGACTCACGGCTGGACAAGATGACTGTATTTACTCACCGAACAACAAAGACAATTAAATCACATAAATACAAGATATGAATGGCGGATAGCGAGCAGTTTGGTATTGGCACAGATAACTCAAATAAACACAATGGCACATGTAATGATCTGATATGGCGTTGCAGCAGCACACACGTTTCTCATATTCGACAACTAGCACATGTGTTCAATGGATACGATACTTAATGATTATGGAAATGTCTGCTTTAGACAGTAGATAAAAGAAAATTTAACACGCAACACAACAGATGATTAAATAACCAATAAAAATCAAAGAATCAATTGAGGGGGATATTGATTTCTCTACGACGTGAGTTCTTCAAGAATTTCTTCGACCGTCTTATTTTCTTTTCGAAAATGATCCATATATTCACGTGGTATAGTCCAGTCAAGAAGGATTTCGATGTTTCCCTTAAGCAAGGACCTCGTGTCTAGTTCTGATGCCGATCCCGCGTTAGTGTCGACAGGTTTGCGCCCCGAACTTTCGATCGATTTCACCAGGACAATGTCGATTAATTTGGAACCATAGCCAAGACGTCGCAATCGATTGGGCGTCGAAATGCGTTTGAGAAGAATAGCCAACAACATGCGCATCCGTTCGAGCGACATCAACTGGCCGTTTTGAACATTTTGCAATTCAATTTTGGTGCCATTGGGCAATTCAACCAATTGCGTCTTATTGTTGGCTGGTTGCTCGTTGACTGGCTCGTTGTTGACAGAGATAGCGTCGTCGTCGTCGTCGTTGTCCACCTCTTCCTGATCGTCTTGATCTTCCTGATTCGGTTTGGCATTGTGTGAGGCCGTGTGCACCGTCAGCTCGTTTTTCGTCTGGAAGAATTGATTGCACGGCAGACAAACGTACGGACTGAAGAAATAAATGGAAAACATGAAACCAGTCGGTTGCAAATATTTCGAAAGAAAATGAATTACCGATCTTGCTTGTGGATGCAACGCATGTGTTTCTTGAGGTGCGGCAGTTGGAGGAAAGAGGAAGAGCAGAGCTGACACTGGAAAGGCTTTTCGCCCGTGTGCAGCCGAATGTGCAACTTGAGGGCCGTCGAGTGCGAAAATGCTTGTTTGCATATTTTACACTTGTACTGTAATATTTCAAACAATATATATATATATATATTTTTTTTCGAATGGATTACACATTTCGATAAACAAAGGGTCGTAACTGCGATTTTCCGCTCATCGGCATCTGTCAATGTGATAAATTAAACTAACCGGTCGCTCTCCAGTGTGCGTTCGCATGTGGACTTTGAGCTGGGATCGCTGTGCAAAACTGTGACCGCACGTTTCGCAACTGAACGGCTTTTCGTCCGTGTGAGTACGCAAATGCTGAAGGAAATGTCCCTTGAAGGATCGCTGGCAAACGGGGCATTGGAAGGGCTTCATGCCGCCGTGGTAGCAGCTCAGGTGTTTACGCAAACCATCGGAACGGGCAAAAGCTTTGCCGCAAACTGGACACGGGTAATTCCTTTCGCCCGTGTGCCGTCTCAAATGCATCTGAACAAAATTTCGGACACGACGTTTTAATTTTGTCTTTTTACTCAATGGAAAGTGAACCCACTTTGAGGTTGGTAGAGCAGGTGAAACGTTGATCGCACTGGTAGCACTGATACGGCCTTTCGCCGGTGTGAGTCCGCTCGTGCTGCAACAGTTGGCCGCCACGCGCGAACTTTTTCCCGCAGTGGCTGCAGGCGTACTAGGAATGATTAGATAAGAATTACGAATTTCAAACAGCAATTTTTAGAAAAACACTCTTACGGGTTTCTCGCCGGAATGGACGCGAAGGTGAACAATGAGACGCTGTTTGACAGGGAAAGCCTTGCCACAAATTTCGCAACAAAAAGGTTTGAGACCCGTGTGACGAGCCAAATGGGCCTTGAAAGTGCCCACCTGAGTAAACGCTTGTTGACATACGTCACATTTGAACCTGTTGTATGAAATGAAAGACACATTTTTAAGAACAAGAATAAGGAAATCATATTGAAAAGAAATGAAAAATGTTTCAAATACGGTCGTTCGCCAGTATGGATGCGGATGTGTTTTTGCAGGTCGGATTTAGCACCAAAACTTTTGTGGCACGTGGGGCAAACGTGTTTCTTTTTGCCACTTTTTTTCGTCCCGGCCGTTGTCTCGTCGTCCAGTTCTTCCTCACTGGACGCCATGTCTTCTTCATCTTCGTCTTCCTCATTTTCTTCGTCGTCTTCTTCATCTTCCTCGCCAGTGACGGACTCGTCTTCTTCCTCTTTCGCAACGTCTTCTTCTGACGGATTTGGCCTCTTCTGTTGTTGCACTGTGCGGTTACGCAACCGTTTCGTTGATGCCATAATGAAATGGTTAGTCGGTTTGTCAGTCTATTTAGACTTAAGATGTCGGCATGACAATCCCGAAAAGAAAAAAAAGGATCCGCCGGCTACAACCACCACCAACCACCGGAAGAAAGAAGAAAAATGTCAAAAATAGTTTTGAGAGAATTAAGCTGCCACCCAACAATGGAGTCCGTTTTCTTTCAATTAACCAACTAATTTATGCAAAAACAAGCGAAAAATGGTGAACTATTGTCTAACGAAACGGACAGAGAAAAGCAAAAAAAAACGATAGATTGAGTAGGTTACAGAGATGAAATGTAAAAGATTTAAGCAGAATAGGAAATAAGAAAGATGCCGTCTAATTAACGATCAAGTGAAAAACGGATTGGGAGTAAAAAGAGATGTCGATGGGAGCCGCAGCCGCCAACCACCAACGAAAAAGGCCAAAGTGAAAAATAAAAAAGAACTGAACGAACCGATCAACTGCAGGACACGGGCACAAAAGTGGGCGAGCGATGAGAAAATATGAAACCCCCTCGCCGCCCTTCTGACCAAACGAAACACAGCCAGCGAGGAAGGGAAACGAGTGTTGAATTTCGCTCGTATAGTAAACGACGGTGCCACCAGCACAACACCACATGTGCATTCGTTTCCCCTTAAAAATTCCCTCCTCACTCATCTACCCGCCCCGGCCAATAAGATTAGGGAGGTATAGCGGGAGGGACGAGTTCGTATCTGGAGCACAGTGCTCCTACACACACACACACACACACACACAGCACACACAGCAGAGAAGGAATATTCTGATAACAGCCCCACACACACACACACACACAGATGCAGCCAACAAACATGCAGACAGTCAAATAGAAATGGACAGAAATCTTTTCTTGAGATTTCCTTCTTTTGCTTCAGTTTAAGGAAATGCTTTGGCGCCATGTTAAAAGAATATTCTACGGCAAAAAGTGGAGTAAAAAGTTGTTCCAGACTTACACGGCGAGTGGTCGAATGGGTGGAGATCCGCGGAGATGTGAACGTACGGCTGACGGGCGACGGCGATGAACGACGACGACGGCGGCCATGAAACGAACCACGGCGTCTGCGCGTTTTACACCGCATTTCCCTCCTCCTACTACTACACACCAACTCCCCCCTTTTCTCCAGACCCCACTCGACTCTCTTTGAGAGAGAGACAGAAAAAAAAAAAACGGGGGAACAGAATGTGACGCCAAGCGCTTATGCGCATGAGCTTCCTTTCGTTAACAGCGTACATTCGGAATTCAAAAAGGGAAAAAAAAAGAATTGTTTAAAAATAGGTCTACTAAATATCCGGGGATCATTCGCCATTGTTTTGTTGTTTTTTTTTTTGTAATTTCAACTCTCTTTTGGTGCATCTCATTTGGCTCAATATCCTCTAACGGGTGGGTGGGGTCTTATCTCAAGTACAGTACTACAATCTATAACGGTAACTGTTGCGACCATCGACATAGTAAGAGCGAGAGGAAGTCCGCGTGTAAAATGCGTCTAACTGCGAGATAAGATTATTAAGCCCCGTTTCTTCTTTTCTTATTTGTTGACGAAATAAAGAAAAAAGTTATCAAAAAGGGCAAAGAACCATGGTGGCAAGGTCAAAGGAGACTTGAACGCCAAAACGCTGCACAAATAACAATGAGAATGAATCGTATATGGGATAGCAAGACCAATAAAATAATTATAAGGTAAGTAAAGGGCGATCCAACAAAGTTACTGCTTTGTCTTTTCTCCGTATATTTACCGACGTCCGCGCCCGTATATAATCCAGGCCAACCTTAGGCCGACAACGACTGAGAGTCCCAACAACGGCCACAATGGACTAATCATATGGCTGGATAGCGAATCATTAGAGCTGCTGTGGCTTTCAGTAACCAGTCCGGATATTTGACCTTTTTCCAGAGCTTCAGGCACGTCGGGACGTTTGGGACTAGTCAGTGGTTCGCTCATTAGCGAAAACTTACTTGCAGAAACGATAAGAACATCCACCATTTTCCCCATGTAGTCAGGATCCATTGGTACCAGCACCTTTTCAAATCGAAAGTCAAGAGGTTTAATTGGCGAAATTGTTTAATGCAATCTTCCCGGAATTCTTACCTGGACGTACTCCTTGTTGTGGCCGACGTAGTAATTCTTGTCGTGAGATATGTCAGTTACCAGAATCGACTGCCGTTGACCAACTTGACTGTCGTATGGCTGATAAGATTTGAACAATTCACTCAGTCTTTTGGTTCGATTTTTAACCTGGACAGGGAAAAAACATGTACGTTTGCCATTAAATGAGTTTTTTTGTTTTTTTTTAACGAGAGCACAGACCTGTTTGGTTGGGACACGTTCCATGCGATAGGCGGGCGTGCCTTGTCGTGGAAAGAATTGATTAATGAATAAACTTGGAAACCGATATTTAGAACAAAGTTCCATCGTAGAATCAAAATCTTGTTCGGTCTCGGTCGGGAAACCACAAATGATGTCCGTGGCGATCGATATGCCTGGTACGCTGTAAAGTAAATTTGAAGGAGTTCGTTCGTTGAAATCGTCAAAATCCCCCAAAAGAACTCAAAACTAGAACAAATAACTCGTACCGATCACGAAGAAAATTCACTACTCTCTCAAAGTCCGCTACGCAATATTCTCGCTTCATGTCAGACAGGACGGCATCGCTTCCGGACTGAACAGGTAAATGAAGGAAGGCATAAACTCGAGGATGATTCAGGATCTCGGCAATCGCCTATTCCGATTGAGTCAGAAAAGTCAGCATAATAATGCAAACACGATTTTAATAGAATTTTAAATTTTACCTCGAGATGTTCCAAGATATAGGGAGGATTAGTCATGCCTAATCGGAGCATACATCCATCTGGAATCACTCGAACAAGTTGTCTCAAGAGTTCCGGCAAGGAAGTGCCAATATCTCTGCCGTAAGCGCCTGTATCTTCTGATGTCAACCAAATTTCACAAACGCCTTCTTGGAAAGATTGAATTGCACGAGCTACGATTTCTTCCGGAGGATAACTGCCCAGTTCTCCTCTAGCATGCTTCGTCTTGCAGTAGGTGCACTGATTCAAGCAACCGGTATTGATTGGGATGATTTCTATCAATGGATTCTTGCGAATTTTAGGCAACAGCAACGATGCTCCTCCGGCTTTCTTCTTTTCTGCGTCCTTTTTCGTGCCCAAAAGACGCACAGAATGACCTGAGAAGTGAACTTTTGTGAACTTGAATCAAGAATGACATGCAAGTGAATTTACCTTTCAGAGTTTCCTCTACAACTTCGACCACCCTGTCTATTTGCTGAACGCCGATGATGCTCAACCCTTGCAAATAGTTTGCTTTTGGTTGTCCCTGTGGAACTAAAATTGAAAATTTATGTTATCCAAAAGAGGTAGAGGACTCAAAATTTTGATTGCTTACCACATCCTGCTACGACAACTGGTGTACCTCTAGCTCTTCCGTCATCAATTTCATTTTTAAAATGATCTTCTGCTGGTGTTTTGACAGTGCATGAGTTCAGAAGCCACAAATCTGCTTCATATTTGGCATCTAGTAGGGAAAGCTCTAACATTAATTCTTCACTGTATAATGACAAAAGTTTGTTTACCTGTCAACAAATAGCCATAGGCTGCGAGTTGGCCTGCCATGTACTCAGAGTCAGAACTATTGTGTGCACACCCTAGAATCAGATAAACACATCAATATATAAGTTGTGTTTCCAACTTTGTTATTCAGATACCCCAAGTTTTCACCCAGATTTTTTGGGTTCCAGGAATAATGCTTCCATTTTTCTCCGATGGATGATCAATGTGGTTTGCTTTTGCTGGATCTTTGCAACTGGGGACTTTCTTAACTCGTTTCCCAACTGCATTAGACCTGGCTATAGATCTTTCCAATCCCGTCAAGTCTCCTTCTCCTACAATATCTTCGATATCGTCCAACCAGTCATCGTCGCAGACCGACATCTTAAATGTGTACGCTACCCCTGTGATTATGACGACGCGTCTTGATGTGGGAAAGAATGTCTAACTGGTTAATAAGTAAAACAAATATAGCTAAAAAACCGAATACTTACAATTTTGGCGGCAAGTAATTCAAGATGGTTTGGAACAAGAACTTTGTGCTTGTTGTTCGTTCTGAAAATGTGATCTAGCAGACTACTCTACACGTGCCTCACAATTTCTGCGAAGCCTCTTCTGATCCCAATAGCTCAATTCAGAATCATAGCAGAGTCAGACGTCAGAGTCATAGAACTGCACGTGCCCAGTGCAGTTCGGGTTCCGCCCCGGGTTACTCGAGACACCGGAACGTACTGACGCGACACAAAATGTGTTTTCATTCATATTTTTTGTACATTTATTCGACAGTCAACCGAAAGAAGTACCATGGGCCAGTTTGGCCAGTAGAACTAAGACGCAGACAACGGGGTTAAGATTGTAGGTGCTCTCAGTTCGTTGTATTTGCAAATTCTATTTTGTTTTTTATTCTACCTGGAATTCTGATCTGGGTGGGATAGCGTTCCAAATGGAAGAGTGAGAAAACTGAAATGCGTCCCATTTTGTTTTGTTTTTCCAGAATTTCAGTTCAATTGCATATAAAAAGGGTAGGGAATATTAAGGTACAGCTTTTAAATTTGAGTTTTGCCAGACGTTGGTAAAGTTGTGGCGGGATGAAGACAAAATCATACTGATACAAAAACGACAGTATTTAGAAGAGGAAAGAAAAAAAGAAAAAGAAAAGATGCAAAACAAATCAAAAGTAGAACAAAAAGAAAATGACACAATTATCAAAAACGAGCAAAATTAGACTATTTGTCTAATCCCCAATAATTGACTTCTTAATAATTGACACAAAACAAATTCCCTGAGATGGAGATCATAGATACATGTGATTTTTCTTCATTTTTGTAAACCTTTTTTCAAACTTGTTCAAACTGATCGAGCACACTCGTAGTAGCACACTAGCACGTCTTTTATAAACACAGCTTCGTGTTTATCAGCTCGTCCCGTTGCCGCTTTGAGGAGTATCCAGCACACCCGTCTCCTGTTTGATCCAATCGGCTTGAAATTGCAGAATCTTCCGATGCCAAATCAACTTCTTGTATCGTTCGGGCTTGTTGTAGCCTCGAGTCAAATTTGGAACACATATTGTCGCCATTGGCTGTGGTGGAGGCGACGTGATGCCAGTTGCGATCTGCCGCAGCCAATGGCCGATCGCGTTCGTTGGTCAAACTCAAAAAGGCCGCCTCTTTGGCCAGCCGGTAATCGTCCGGATTCTGGTCCAAAGGTTTCTTCGTGATCGGCCCACCTACACGGTTGTAATAATGATGATGGTGATGGTGCTGTATCGTGGTAATGGACGGCGTTGATTTTCGCTGCAGGGGTTGTACGGGAGATGATTGTAGAGCGAGGACGGAAGGCGATGCCAGAAGAAGACGTTGATCGGCCGAGTAAACGGTGGCTCGTATAGACGGGAACTCATCGGGAGAAACTAGAAGAAAACCAGCCGTCGTTTTGCCCATTTCCGGTGAAGCAACGGCCAGATGTTGCTTCACCGATGGATCATGTAGACTCAAATTCAGAGGTTCGTTTGCAACATGTTGTCGATGTTGCGGTTTTGGTTGTTGCCTCTGATGTTGTTCTGGTTGTTCCTCTGGCTGACGTTGTTGCATTCCCTCTTGCCTCGGTGGCTGTTGCTGAAATCGCAGAGCGGATGAAGTGCGGATACCATCCGCCGGAGATTCGGGCTGAGCTGTATCGTGCGGCTGCAGGCAAGCGTTGCATTGGGTGGCACCGGTGCTGGCGTCAATTAACCGGGTACAATCGAACGACCGATAGCGATAATCCGGAAAAGTGAAATAATTCCGGCTAAGCAGTCCCTCTTCCTGGACGTTGCACACACAAAACACAATTAAATCAAAGTTGATTAACAGGCAAATTCGATTTCGATTCTTACCAATGCATCTTTGGGACGGAAATTTTCAATTTGTTTGATGTAGGTGCCACGTCCGTGGCAGACGGTGACGCCACCGTTTAATAAATTCAGAATGGGTTTGACAACTTCCGGATCGATGCCACCGCAAGTGAGTGAGCGGAAAGATCCGTTGCGCATGCAGTGGCCGAGTACTTCGAACCAAAACGACAAATGGTGATTAACGAGTAGCCTCATCAAGTGCGTGCGATAGCCAAAAGATGGCACTCGGAAGGTGGCAAACGACGGTGGTTTGATTTCTAGCCAAATGTCGCCCCGATCGTCCGCATATTCCAAACACGACAAACCGTACGATCGCACCATGGTCAGCAAAACGCCAAATAATCCTGTTCAATCAACGACGTAATAAACGAAGATGAAATGAAAGACATAGGAAATGTCAGATGACGGATGAAATTTGAATTACCTGGCGGGAGAGGTTCTAGCCCCGGTACAGATGTGCTGGCCAGTTCTTTCCTTTTGGTTTTGTTTTTGGTTTTGTTAGCGCCATGTTGCAACAACAATAACAGACAACAGTTGTTTGGTGTATTTGTGTGCGTGTGTTAGTTGGAGATAAAGAGAATGAGGTAAATGAGCGACAACACCCACAAATTGAAGAGAGAAAAAAAAAAGAAAAGAAAACGGAAATAAATAAGAGTAAAACGCATAACGTCGTGAAATAACACGTCACTAATAAAAATTAAGCATTTTGGTTCATGATGGATTTATTCATCAAAAACAGGAATGGAAAATCCGTTTCGTTTTTTAAGCGATCTGATCGTGTCTGAATACCGACACGAATTGTTTGTACTCGTTAGGTTGCAGAAAACAAACAAACTTTCTCGTTTCAAAAGGATGGGGAAATCCAAAGGAAGGAATGGGTGTATGAACCGACCCGTATTCGTCATCATCGTCCAGAACCTCCTTCGCAAAGATCCATGAAAAACGAGAAGAAGAAGGAGAAGAGGAAGAGGAAGAAGAAGAATCGGTTCGGGGAGGGAAGGAAACGTTCCCGTCAATGATGTGACCACGTCTGTAGACTCATGTACGTGTTTCTGTTCAAGAAAAGGAACGTTTCAGATCAAGACTGACAGGTGAGCTCATCATCAAAAGATTAAGCCATTGACTGGGTTGGGTTCAGGGATGTCACCGTTGCCCATCGCAGTTGTCTCGAAACACCATCAGACCATCGTCGGTTCTGTGTCAAACGTCAACGACAGGTCCAATCCAATCAGACCAATTGAACGAGAAAAAAAAATCCAAAAAAGGAAGGCTCAATTGCAAAAGACAAACCCCCCCTATATACTATTTTGCTACATTTTGGGAAAAGAAAAACAAAATGCCTACACCTCTTCTACGGCTATGAATTTCCACTCTCATTTTTTTATTTTTTTATTTCTTAAATAATAATTTAAAAAATGACAAAAAAAAAAAAGTAGGACTCACTCTTCGTTGGTCGGTTGTTGTTGGTTCTGCAACGCGGCAGCAGCGGCGGCGGCAGCGGCAGCTCGAGTCGACACCAACACAGAACGTCGTTGCGGTTGTTGTTCGACCACTATTCCTCCTCCAGTTCCTCGTACTGTCCGGCCGTCTTGAATAATGGATCGTGAAGGGTCCAGTGATGGTTGCTGAAATGCTGTCGTAGTTGGAATAAGAGCAACCGAAAACATGCTGCTCGAAGCCTGCAATGAAAATGTTTTCATAGGACATGGTCTGATAAAAAGAACAACATGCGAGGCTATACCGGTTGATGAAAGGTGGGAGAAGTGAGATTAGCGCCAGCCATTTGGCGGGTATCCCTCGCAACAGGATCCATGGAACGGGATCCATTATTGCCTCGATGATGACTAGCCACGGGTGACTGGAGCTGCTGGCCTCCGCTATGCCGGTGTGTCGGACTGTAGAGCTCGGTGGGTGAAAAGGCCAGGCTGTTGCTGCTGCTGGACGAATGGTGATGCATGCGGTCGTAAGGATCAGCATAACTACTAGCACGTTGATGATGTTGATGGAAATCATCCATCGAAGAAGACGAATGCGCTGCATGGAAGGCTGAAGGGCTTACGGGTGGATGGTGAGCAGACGATCCTCCTGCGCTGGCGGACGCATCTGGAAAGTTGGCCATGAGCGAAAAACTTTTGCCCAATTCCGTCTCGGGACGTTGTTGCATCGACACGTGACCGCGCTGATGCTGCGGACCAACGATCTGCATCACAAAAAAATTGCACCAATTAAAATCGATTCCTCCTCTAAATTCGATTTAAAGTATAGCTTTTACATCTCTATCATCTTCTTCTTCTTCTTCATCTTCGGCTTCTTCTTCCTCTTCCTCGCGCCGGTGGTGGTGGTAATAGCCGGCGGGATGGACCGGATAGCCAAATGCTTCCAGCGGTGGAGGAGGCAGCAATTGTTGTTGTGTGGCCGAAGAAGACTGCGATGGTTCATTTGCCGGATGGTGCGAAACGTACGAGGGCCCAGCGCTACCGGAAGGTGAAGCGACCGCCACCGACACGGAACCATACGCTGCAGGATGAGGCTCTGGGGTTGATGACCCTTGATGTACGCCACCACCTCCACTAACTGCTGAAGATGATCCACTTTTACGATCTGACGTCCCTTTTGATTGCGGGCCCTTCAAATGCAGAATCATAGAAAAACGCGGAAGAAAATTAATTCCTGGTGGTGGTCACAGTAGCGTGGAGATGTGACGGTATTTTTTTGGGGGGTGAAAAAGAGAGAGAAACTTGACAGGTGAGACATTCGAACGTGACCATTAAGCTCTTGTTCTCTACGACAGGTACAAAAGAAGATGGGCAAAAACAAAAAACACATTGGGGTAGGACAAGTTTTCTTCCCCCTATTCCTCGACCCCCCCTACACACACACACTTCCCACACCATTTAAGTAATCAATTGACCATGTGCAAAATTGTTCTAATGGCCAAAGAGGGGAGGATATTTCCTATTCAAGTCTACAATCGGAAGGTTCAGCCGAATACAACCGGCCAAAACAACAATTCCTTATCTACGTCTCTCGACCTAGTTGCCGTTCGTTCCTGACCTGACAATCCAAAAAGCATAGTGGCCTAGGTCCGGAAAAAAAAAAAAAGAAGACAACTATGTACTGGGTAGTGTCGGTTTGGTCTCGTTAGGGGAAAATGTACGTGCTGCTCTCTTTATTTTTCTTCTAAAAGCGGAAGATAAAACGCCCCACAGCAACAGGCTATACACATCGATTTACACGGACCTGTGTCCTACATTCTTATTGGAAAGGTCACATGAGGTCGAATGGGGAAAAAAAAAATCAAAAAGAGGCCATCATCACCATCGATCAGCACGCACGGAAAAGAAAAACACTTCAAAATGAAAGAAAAGAAAAGAAAAGAAAAGAAAAAACGAAAACACTCACGATGTTGTGAAGTCGCCGGAAACTGTCGAGCCATCCATTGGAAGCGGCAAAATTAGGAATATTCAAACCACGGGCGATGCTTCTAGCCTCACGCTGGAGCATAGGCCCAGTGACTTTGATGCCGAGATTCTTTTGTCTGTTGTACCAATCCCACACTTTTTGGTTGGTTTCTTCGTTGCCCGTCCGCCTCGATCGCCTTTTGCGCGCGCTGATGTGCGGGTTGGATTCCGCTTGTTTCTCGTCCCATTCTCTCAAATAGGAATCGCGTTGGCCTAAAATGTTGAGGATCTGCGTCTTGCCGCATCCGAATTGCAACGCCAATTGGCGCATGCTCTTGCCGCATGTTCGGGCCTGGATGACCTGAATCCGTTCGGCAAAACTTAACTCTTGGCGCTTATTCCTCACCGCTGGTGTCGTCGTCGTTCCGGCAGCCGCTCCCGTCGTTGTCGTTCCCGTCGTGGCTGTTGTAGCCGATCCGGACGATCCAGCTCCTTTGGCCGACGACGTCGATGAAGGCGTCGATGTGGTCGTGGATGCCCCACCAGGTGAGTGCTGTTGCTGCTGTTGTTGCTTCTGCTGAGACGACGTCGATGGTAATGGAGGCGTCACTGATCCACTCATGATGACATCTTGATGATGATGGTGATGATGATGATAAGGCTGATGATGTTTAGGTTGTTGTTGTTGTTGCGGAGAAGAAGTGGAAGAAGACGTGGGCAATTCTTGTTGAATGATTTGGGTGACGGCCGGTGTCACTGGTGGTGATGGTCCAACTAACGGAGGAGACGCAGCCCCAGATGGACTGCAAGATCCTCCTTGAAGTGATGTCATGGCTCAGAGAGTTGAACAAGATTGATTCACAACCTAGATAAACGATAGTTTTTGTTTGTTTTCTCTTTAAGTGAAATGACACGCGAGATGGTCGATGTGAGATGCGACCACTACGAACTGCGACGGGAAGGACACAATTGAAATAAAAGAGAGAGAGAGAGAGAGAGAGAGGCGTAGCAAGACGTAACAATTCACGTCCACCAGTTTTCCAATGCGACTTGTGCTGATGATGGGATACCAATAGTTGTCCTTACCGCCTTACGGTCAGATGGAATAAACACTAGGGGGGAAAAGAGGGCCGACATGTGAGTTCAAAGACGACCGGACAACGACTGGGAAGGAACTCTATAGGAAAAAATATGACCTTTATGAAGGGAGAAAGGAGAAGCGAACAATTGAGGGCGTCCGTAAAAAAAAACGAATCGATGGTCAGTTTTTCTTTTTTTTTTTTTTTTTTTCGCTTTCCAAATATCAAGAGAGGTCAAATGGTGCGAAACAGAGGTCACTAGTTCGGGATAGTACGGTAGTACCGAAAGCAAAAAAGTGAAGACACAAACAAAAAAATTATAATAACCTCACAAAAATTAAGAGAGGAAAAAAAACCTTTGTGTAAAGTCCTGAAAACTATTTGGTTCTACAAAAATCCGGAAAAAAGGAAAAAAGAAAATGTCTGGCAGGGATGGGAAGAAAGGATTTTCCGATCTTCTGAATGTCACTCGCCCGAAATTGAAAACGAGACTTGGAAAAAAGGATAGCCAGAAAAAAAGAAAGAAAAAAGAAAAAAGGGAAATGATTTGATATTACCTGGTAATGCCCTGCGGTGTTGTGAATATTTTTTCTGCAACCGAGACCGGTCCAGTCTGCTTCTAGTTTGGCGGTCACATCAATCCGCAGACGAAAAAAATGCGACGTGATGACGAGGCATTCAATTGCACCACGGAACAGACCAACTGAACAAAAATTCCATACGTCATCTGCTGCTGTAAGGCACCACATTACACATACAAGTTTCCCGTTGGACGAGATTGACAAAACGCAACAAACATCGAGAAAACAAAACGAAAATTCTCACTAAAGACACACACACTCGACTTCCATTAATTAAACAATGTAAATTGGTTCTAGAAGAATCTCTCACTTCCGTCTATGCTGCTGCCGCACACGTCTCCTCTATCTAATCTGTGAGACTAACCACGAGGTGATTATTGCCTTTTGAATAAAGACATGCCTTACTGACCCGACCACCCTACTTCCCACCTTTTTTTCTCCTTTTTTTTTTTTTTTTTTTCTTGAACGAGGAAAGGGACGGGACAAGTCTGGACGCCCCGACTACTGATCTGGCCAGACAGACGGAGACAAATAGAATAAATTCGATACCGCGCTTGCTACCCACTACCACTATTCATAAACTGCCTAAAACTAGCTTGGAAAGGGGAATGGGAGAGTGACTGTACCACGGGCGGGAAAGGATGGGGAAGGTAGCAGCAGGTAGCGACACTTCAGGCAACAACAAAAAAACCAGACTGGCTAGCTGTTGTTGGATACGTGTCGTACGATCCGGTCTGGAGGCCGGATTTACCCAACCCTTTCGTTTTTCCCCATCCAATCACCTGCCGATTCTTTTTTCTCCCTTAACGTACGTATAACAGACCATTCATAAGGATTATGCAACCGAAAAACGTGAGGTTTTTGTATCGACCGGCCTTTCGTCTCAAGGCCATTCCGGTAATACAGCCACCAGGTAAGGTGTTACGTCATAGTCGACATTGTCGGTATGGCTATTTCTTCACTGATACCGTAGGGGATAAACTTTTGAATCACATGGGGACAAATTATAGACGCTTAACTTCACATAGAACTTGCTTGGAGATTAACTGTTACGTAACGCAAAGAGAAGTGGCATCATTGTGAAACGTTTGTTGTCAACTTAAAATCTGTTCGTCTGCTAAGTGCGGATGAAGCGTGGTTTCCATTCCATCTTGCCCTCAGTCCTTTCTCTTTAAATCGCTTCTGTTAAATATTAACCACGCTAATATACCCCTGACGACTGATTTCTTAGGAATTCAATGTTGATTCGATGCTCGGCCTCAAAGATTATGATAATTTGCCATTCCACAGCTGCTTTCATTAGGTTTAAAAGTTCCGAGAAATCATCCTCCCCAATAGTTTCGGTTTTTACGTGCAGCGTCTCATGTGTGATCTCATTATTATTTCATTATTCATTAACAGGTCAAATATTTGGAAAAAAGCCTTTCACTTTTCCGCAGCAATGGCCAAAAGCAAATTCGAGTATGTGAGGCTTTTTGAAGTTGACGATCGCTGTTTACCCAACACATGTGGGTGGTTTTTTTTTCATTGTTGCTTACAATTTTTTGTAACATGCTATGTTACGTAAAGTATTCAACTAGGGGTTGTTGTCAGAGTTGACGGAAAGGGATTTCACAAGTTCTCTACAGAGCATGGCTATGAGAAGCCCAACGATATCAAAGCTCTATCTCTGATGAACAGGGCGGCAACATCAGTAATGGAAGAGTTCAAAGATATATGTTTGGCCTATGGGCAGAGTGATGAATACAGCTTTGTCTTTAGGTATGATGCAAGTATTTACTTGATGTTGAATTTGTGATCAATGCTATTGTTTGTAGGAAGGAGACCCAAGCCTACAGCCGAAGAAGTGCAAAACTTTCTACCAATGTATGCAGCCTCTTCACTTCAGCTTTTGTGTATTACTGGAATGAATATTTCCCTACTATTAAACCGCGTTATCCACCGGTTTTCGACGGCAGAACTGTACTTTACCCTTCAAATCAAAATATTAGAGATTATCTCAGTTGGAGGCAGGCAGATTGCCACATTAATAATCTCTATAACACAACTTTCTGGGCCTTAATTCTGAAAGGAGGTTTAACTCCCACTGAGGTAGCTCAATTACTCAATTTGAATTCAATTATAACATTTGATTTCATTTGACTTTGCAAGGCTGAAAACAAACTGAAAGGAACTCTTTCGGGAGACAAAAATGAGATTCTGTTTTCGCAATTCGCCATTAACTATAATACCGAGCCAGAAATGCTACGTAAAGGCACTGTTCTGGTCCGTCGGAAAGTTCCGGTAGCCTTACCGAATGGCGGGACAAGGGAAAAGTCTCAAATTGTCCAGGAACATGTTGACATTATCGGCGATGAGTTTTGGAATACAAATACCCACTTGTTGACCCTTACATGAAGAAAAATATCCAATACAAAGCAATTTGAATTAACATATATTTACACACCAAATAAATCTACAGCCACATAGACGAATTACCAAATAGTGTTAAAAAGTAACCAAGAAAAGGGAGTGTATAGAAAGCTATATAATCTGATTTCAACGACAGGACAATGGTAATAAGATAAGCTATTGAACGTGGAAAAGAAAAAAATTATAATAAACAAAAGTTCATTGGCTTAGATGGCTTGCTGGTGCATCTGTAATTTAGAAGATGGGAATGTAGTTGTCGATTTTAGCGCGATGTTTCTGAGCAACGCATTCGGATATCCAAACTATGTTGCGACATTCTTGCTCTTTAAGTTTCAAATAAGAATAAAATACACCAAAGTGGAATTGCTGCATAAATCCGTTCATGTTCAACTTAACCTGGAAATTATGAATTAAGTTCGGATTAATTGTTAAATGACAATGGGAAATGAAAACCGCGTCAAAAAAGGGAAAAACTTACTTCATATTCAAAGAATTTATCCTCAAGAGTCTTTTCACCGGGATTATTACCCGAACCATCAAATAGCTCCTTGTACTCCTGTAATAAAAATTGCCGTCCAAGATTTATCCAATTTCTTTTTAATAAATCTATATCCAATTACCGCATAGTATTCGGCAATGCCACGAACTTGCTCGAAATCGTCAGCACGCGCTAACGCCGCAAGACCGTCAGGATGGAGTCGGCCACATGTCGGATACAACTTCACTCGATCGTCCTTGGAAAGCTCAGTGCCAAATGAGTTGATAGTGATGATCAGAGCTCGGCGATCAGCTTCAAACTAATAACAAAGTTAATGAAGTAAGGAAACTGAAAGGACTTTTCATACGAATAAAATGAGAAAAAAAAACTCACTGCCAAAATTTCACACATGACCTCGGCAGTGGTCCCACCCAGTGTTTGGCAATACTGGTAGAAAGATTCGAGATACGCTTTGTATAAAGTATTGCGGATGATTTCAATGTTCATTTCGTCCAAATCTTGCTCACTGATGCAATCAACAAAGAATGGGGCCAATGGAGTGTCTACAAGCACTGCATTATAGAGTTCAGCTGGAGTGGAAGCCACATGAATAGCTTCCATTTGTTCAAAACTTCCTAATGGATGACATTTGCTGATCAGCTCGGTAATAGGTCTATGATGAAGAGTCCCCGTGATCAAGAGGATGATGTTGTCAATCATATAGCTGTACCTGTGTTCTTACACAAAGCAGAAGTGAGTTAATGAAGGGAGCAGTAACTTGGAATTTTTTTCCTACGTAATGTAATCCAAAAAGGTGGCAAGAGGTTCGACAGCATGATTCCTCATGTGCTGAAACTCAATGACAAGTTTTTCTCTCAGACGATCGTCAATAACAGAAACCGCCAATGGACTAGGTTCATTGGCCAAGAATTGTCCATAATCAGTACTCTGCAAATGTAACTTCAAATCTAGCAAGAGGACAGACATAAATTTTAAATAAAAAATAAATAAAGTCTTTAGTATTGAAAACTTACCATCAAGAGTTTCACATTGCACCAGATTGATATAGTCCGCCTGTTTCAATACTCCATTCTTAAAACCACGGCATAGTCCCTCCAAATAACCATTGTCGATGTTGAATTCTTGAAATCTCATTTTCCACTTAAATATGTTCTGGTGACGTGTGTGACTAAGTAAAAGCTAAAGAGAAAATAATCAAAAGAATTTACCCGGATAAGGACTTTAGATCACAAGGGATGGAGACAGACAGACACAATCACATGACACATGAACACGGTTGTCATTAAAACTTAATTTTCCACCGATATTTAAAAAGAATAAATATAGTTGTTTCTTTTTTCCGGGTGAAAATTTGGCATTCTAGAAAATGTGCAGTAAATAACTTTTGATGCATTCCAAAACGGAATCACGAATCAGTTCAATAATGCTCAAAATTGTTCAACATCGCTCAACATTGCAAGATTGGTATGCGTCTTCTGTTTTTAGGCGGCACTTTTGAATTTTTGGTACACGGAATCACTCCTCGTTTCCCGTCCTAAAAAATTACGGAATGAACTTATTTCAGGTTCTTCTTTTCCCAGAGATCACTTAAAGAAAAAGTATTTATTAATTAGGCAATTTTTCATTTCTGATGTAGAGTCGCAGAGCGTTAATAGCCATACTCGATAAACTGCACCGGTGTAATCTTTGTCCCAACTACAAAAACACAAGAGAAATCATGATGGAACTATTTTTTTTTTTTAATTGAAATTTTCCCTAATCTGATCATAGAATTTGCAGCTTAACTTATTAGGTATACCTATTTGATAGTAAACATCACATTTTATTTTAAAACGAATGGCTTTAGTGGGTTATTCTTTTTTTTACTTTCAAAGCAATAGAATTATAAGTTTGGAAATATATTTTTTAATGATAATTAATTATTTGGAATGAGGGTTCTTTTGTATTTATTCTTAGATGAATTTTTTTTTCCCCAGTAAGTTTGGGAAGAACCCTATTGGAAGTTTGGAACTGTTGTGTAGAAAGTACTAAAAATGAATGATTGATTGCATCTGCCCAAAATTTTAACAGTCTTTCCTCAAAGTTCTACAGGTTAAAGTTCAGAATCACCACAGTGACCCCATCGGCTTTCTCAGTATCATACTCATTCGTTTTGCAGACTTTTTACGTCTTAGTTGGTCTTGGTCTTCTTAGTCTTATTAAGAAGCTAGTCAACAATCTAGCAAGCACAGGCTTCCTGCCACAGAAATTTCTTAGCAGAACATAATGCAAAAAAAAATTTAATTTCGCAATTAACATACAAAACTTAAGACATGTATCACTTATGGGAATTATTTCCTTACGAATCGTTAAGGTGGAAATCAAGGTGATTTTGGGCAGCAGAATGGACACGTCTTTCATGATCAAAATTGTTTCTTTTCCTTAAAGGGGCGGGTCAGTTAATTCGTCGGTAGATGGCGTGGTGCAGACTTACACTTATATAAGCTGCTGTGGGCCACGTTTACGGTCTCTTTCAACTCCCAACCATCGTGCAAGTATTTGTAAGTTCAGTCTCGTGTCCCGAAAAAAAGTCGCATCATGAGCAAACCAGCGTACAAAGTTGGCAAGTGAAACGGATTTTGAAAATATACTAAGTGGCAATACTTATAAAGTTTTGTATTTGTTTTTGTAGCTGACATCTCTTTGGCCGATTTCGGTCGCAAAGAAATCATCTTGGCTGAAAATGAAATGCCAGGTTTGATGGCAATTCGCAAAAAGTACGGTCCAACAAAGCCGCTAAAAGATGCGCGTATCGCGGGTTGCCTACACATGACTGTTCAGACTGCTGTTCTCATTGAAACCCTCATTGAACTTGGTGCTAAGGTATTTTGCTCTTTAGAATTCTTACAGTTGGGTGGCAGTTGGATTATTTTGTTATTGCTTTCAGGTTACATGGTCAAGCTGTAATATCTTCAGTACACAAGACCATGCTGCTGCTGCAATGGCTGCAGCTGGGATCCCTGTCTATGCCTGGAAAGGTGAGACTGATGAGGAATACATCTGGTGTGTAGAACAGACTATCTTTTTCCCTGATGGACAGGTAATGAAAACATTAATTCTTGAAATTCTGTAACTGTTAGAATGTTATTTGACATGATTGTTCAATAGCCACTGAACATGATCCTTGATGATGGTGGGGATTTGACAAATTTGGTGCACGACAAATATCCTGAACTGTTGGAGGGCATCAAGGGCATCTCTGAAGAAACTACAACTGGTTTGCCCAACTCTTTCATCCAAGTATAACATTCATTTCTTAAAAGTTTTAAATTGCTCACTGCAGGAGTTCTCAACCTGTACAAGAGGGTCAAAAATGGTACACTGAAAGTACCTACATTCAATGTCAATGATTCAGTTACCAAGGTATGATTTGTTATAGTTAGATGATCTATAAAAATCATATTTTACTATAAAAATAGAGCAAATTCGATAACTTGTATGGATGCCGCGAGTCTCTTACTGACGGTATCAAGAGGGCCACAGATGTTATGATCGCCGGAAAGACCTGCGTCGTTGCCGGATACGGTGACGTCGGCAAAGGCTCTGCTCAATCACTGAGGGCGTTCGGCGCTCGAGTGCTCATTACGGAGGTGGATCCAATCAACGCCCTTCAAGCATCCATGGAAGGTTACGAAGTTGTAACAATGGATGAAGCTGCTTCTAAGGCTCAAATCTTTGTCACTGCCACCGGATGCAAGGGCATCATCCGCGCACATCACTTCAACGCCATGCGAGACGATGCCATAGTCTGTAACATTGGACACTTTGACTGCGAAATCGATGTAAAATGGCTCGAGGCCAACGCTGTGGAAAAGATCACCGTCAAGCCACAGGTTATTCCGTCATGACCCTGAGAGCTCGGTATGGTACTAAGTTGTTTTTGCTCTTGAACATCTTAGGTTGATCGTTACCGTATGGCCAATGGCAACCATATCATTCTTTTGGCGGAGGGAAGGCTGGTTAACCTTGGCTGCGCCATGGGACATCCTTCTTTTGTTATGAGTTGTTCCTTCTCCAATCAGGTGTTAGCTCAGATTGAATTGTGGACCAAGCCTGGCCAATACCCCATTGGGGTGCACATTCTTCCCAAGAAGGTAACGAATGTTAATTAAATTAGCGTCGTACATTTGGTTAGTGATTAATCTTTGTTATTTTTACAGTTGGACGAAGAAGTCGCCGCTCTGCATTTGGAGAAACTTGGTGTCAAACTTACTGTCTTAGAGGAAGACCAGGCCGGCTACTTGGGCATTCATCACGAGGGTCCTTACAAGCCGGAACACTACCGATATTAAAGCAAATTAAAACGTTGTTTTAATTAAACGATTTGTTTTTCTGTTAATTTTTACGGTTCTTAGCTCGATCTGTTCCGTATATTACCGCGCATCAAATATAAAAACCAGTTTCTTTCGATCACTTGGTCTAAGGTAGTGCCGGAGGCGTTTTTCTCTGTTCTCCAGTGGTGGCGTGGCGTTGGCCTTCTTTCGCTTAGTTCCTTGTTCTGTCATTTCGAAAGCTCAGTTCGTTGTCCGCCCTCAAGTTGTTCACTTGTCGTTAAGCTATACTCGACTTTTAAAAAAGACAATGAAGGTGGTCTTTGTTCTAGTTGCTTGCATTTTCGGGCTTATTGAGGCTCAGAATGGTTTGCAAGTGGACGTTACTTCTCTGCCAAGCAACTGCCAGCAAAAATCGCAAAATGGCGACTTTCTTTCGATGCACTACACCGGAACTCTTACTGATGGCAAAAAATTCGACTCAAGGTAACACCGTAAATGAGAAAATCCAATTTCGATAACGGCCTAGTTTATTTTTACCGTCATTCAACAGCTTCGACAGGAACCAACCATTCCGCTTCCGTCTTGGCGCAGGTCAGGTGATTAAAGGCTGGGATCTAGGTCTAACTGATATGTGTCCAGGTGAAAAACGCAAGTTAACAATCCCGAGTTCCTTGGGTTATGGCCAGAGAGGTGCTGGTAACGTGATCCCTGGAGGTGCGTATTTGACTAAAATTCCATTATGCCGTAAAAACAACTTGCGTTATAATAATACCTTATCTCTTCATACAGGCGCCACTTTATTGTTTGATGTCGAACTTGTCAGCATCAGCAATTCATAAAAAAAAACTTGGCTACACATTCCAGCCGACAAGAGATGCCGATAAATGGGGCAAAGGCAGTTTTGACGATTCTCGCATCTTGCTGTGATCATAAACCTAAAATGAAATAAACGCACTTTTTCGTGTCAGTTATCACGCCCATGTTGTATCTGATGCTATTAAAGACTTTCGGCATCGCAATATCTCATTGGGTATGAGGTATTCCCCTTTCTGATCCACAACGCTGATTAGGGTTCATAAATGTTGCAAGGCTGACGTGAGTTATGTATCCTGATAAAGGAAAAGGGGACGATCCAAACGTTTTTTCGTGCTCTATCAAAACCGACTGCAAATTCAGAGGGTAGGCCAGTTGGCAGGAAGGACGTGTCAGGTATTGATTACCTAAAAAAGGTAAGAAAAGTACAGCAAATTAGTTGTTATAAATATGTTAGTCGCTCTATCTTTACACATAACTGACACAAAATAACGAAAACGTATAGACAATTGTAATGCCAATACGATATGAATCTTGACACCATTTTATTAAAACTATTTACACTTTAAGATTGAAACCATGTCGGAACCACCTAGACGAATCTACAGCCTTTTGCAGCTTCTTTTAGTTTTCAACGCTCTTTGGTTTGTGAGCGCCCAGGGCAGCTTTTTTCAGTACGTTTTCAGCGTTACCCACAAATCGTAGCGAGATTTATGTACATTTTGTAATCCTATAACAAACAGGATATCATCACCTTGGGTTTGGGTGTGCAAGGAAAACAAATGTGTACGAACAAGGGCATCAGAAACTACACAAGGCCAATCCAATGCCGTTTGTAAATTGACTTGCTACGAATCGGCAACTTTATGGCCATTGCCGACTGTCAAACCAACTTTGTCGAAAAACGTTGCCGCCTTTTTCGCCAGCAATGTTCGAATCACTAAGCTAACATCAAATTCATCCAAGGTATTCGATTCCATTTTGACTAATAGTCTCAGAACTAACATCGTAATTCACACAACAATTTTAAAGACGGAAGACATGTTACGAGAAGCGGTTGCCATCTTTACGAATTACATCCAGCAAATGGAAAGTAATGGACTTGGAGATTCAACACGCGATTGTGTGGTTTCCGCCAACACGTGCAAGTCGGCGTCCTACGTCACAGCTCAACATTTACTGAACGTCGAAGTCATCGTCACCCAAAACACGGTGCAGTTGGCTCTAGATACTGACGAATCGTACACGTTGGATGTCAAAACAGACGACACGGTTACAACAGCTTACATTGTAGCAGAAACTTACTTTGGCGCTCGTCATGCGATGGAAACGTTGAGCCAACTGATCACCTGGGATGAGCTGTCCAATAGTTTGGTGATGATACAAAATGCACATATTGAGGATACGCCCGTTTTCGCTCACCGCGGTTTCAGCATCGACACATCACGTAATTATGTTGAAATTTCCTTGCTGAAGCGAATCATTGATGGTCTCTCGTACAACAAACTCAACGTCCTCCATTGGCATATAACTGACTCGAATTCGTTCCCATTCGTCTCCTCTCGGGAGCCTCTAATGGCCATCTACGGAGCTCATTCTGCCCGCCAGGTCTATCAATCTGCCGATATCCAAGAATTGGTGCATTACGCTCAAGTGCGTGGAGTCAAAATAATTCCTGAGGTGGATGCACCAAGTCACGTCGGTGCTGGATGGGACTGGGGTCCGATTTACGGTATGGGCGATTTGCTTTTGTGTTTCGATATCCAGCCGTGGGACGATTACTGTTATCAGCCACCATGCGGGTTCTTCAATCCAATCAACGATAAAGTGTACACCGTCTTGGGTAACATTTACAAAGATATGGCAGATTTGTTCCAGAACGACATGTTTCACATGGGAGGCGACGAAGTCAAAATGAAGTGCTGGAATGAAACGAAAAGCATTACTCAATGGCTGGCTGACAAAGGATGGGATAAAGAACCTGAACCTCTATTGAAGTTATGGAGCCACTATCAAAATCAGTCGTTGGCAAAGCTTGATGAGGCTTACGGAAACACGCAACCCGTCATCTTGTGGAACAGCGATTTGACAGCAAAAGGTCACGCAACTTCCTACCTAGACCGAAATCGTTACATTATTCAGTTCTGGGACAGATGGAACGATACAACTTTGAAAAACTTATATGAAGACGGTTATAAATTGATTATAAGCAATTACGACGCTCTCTATCTGGATTGTGGATTCTCTGGTTGGGTTGGTGAAGCACTGAACAATTGGTGTGGCCCCTATATTGGTTGGAAAAAGATCTACGAAAATAGTCCTAAAGCCATGATTGAAAACTTTGGCCTAGTATACAACAAGGACCAATTCTTGGGGGGTGAAGCAGCTTTATGGGCTGAACAGGTAATACTCTTATCCTTATGCATGCACTGAATGTCGGTAACAATAATGATTGCCAAAAACAGTCTAAAGGTCTAGCCCTGGAAGGAAAAATATGGCCACGCTTATCTGCATTAGCTGAACGTCTTTGGACGGACCCAGAAACTGGATGGAGGCTAGCTGAGACCCGTTTGCACATCCAGCGTGAAAGGTGGGAATCCTAATTTTGGTTGTTTGGCATCACAATTAACCTACTCAAACCAATCTTATGTCACACTAACAAAATCTAAAATTTATGCAGAATGGTGGACAGAGGCATTACAGCTGATCCATTGCAACCAGAATGGTGTATGCAAAACGACGATAGCTGCTTTTTTTAAGGTTTTGTGCGCAAGTAATCAACATTTCCAAATAAATTGGTTGATCAAATTTTTAGCTTTAACTGAGATGAAACATAGTTACCTCACGCGAATCAGCAATCGGTGTAAAACATGAGTGAACGTACTCATGTTAATACAAAACACGTTGCAAATATTCAAATGGCACCGTTTTCGTCTGCTAACGTTATTAAAATTCCCAGTGAACGAAAAATTTCGCCACCTATCCGCAGTCACGTAATCCGAATAAAACAGGAAACATGTTTATGATATAAACCCTTCCGTATAATTTTAATTCTCAAAAAACATGTAAAAAACCCCTATAAAATCTAAATTATGGTAAATTACGACTCAGTACTGAGTTATCACAACGAGTATCCCCAATCACGTATCCATCCAATACTGTCGGAGCTGGCTTTCGTAGGTTTGTATTCCAATCCGATATAGCCATCGTAACCAATATCTTCCAACAATTTCAAAATATAGCGGTAATTGACCTCTCCTTCGCTATCTGGAGAATCACGAAGTGGTGCTTGAGCAATTTGAATATGGGCTGCAACAGATAACATCATGAGTCTCAGTTTCATAATGCGATAAATCCTATAAAAACACAGTATAAAATTACCAGTGTACGGCAATAGTTCCTTGATCCGGTGTGTCAAGTTGCCTTCCAGTAATTGTAAGTGAAAAATGTCTAGCTGAAGTTTCAATGAATCACTATTGATTTCTTTGACCAATTGGAAAGCTTAAAAAGATTAAGGGCAAATTAATTGGTTTCTTCAAAATAGAAATTTATGAAGCAACTGTTGAATATAAAACACACCTTTACTGAAGGAATTCATGAAGTAGTTGGGAATAACTGCATCAGAAATGGGTTCAATTAGACCAATCAGGCCTTTTTCTTGAAAAATTCTCGCGGCATACTCTAAATTGTCTCTGTAAACATCGTCCATTGCCGTATCCACAATGCCGGCGAACTTCTTTCCGGCCATGATATGAATTCTGGAATTACCCCATAATTATCTGCTTAAAATGTTTCTGTTGTCAAAGTTGGATAGGTTGAGACAGTACTTGTTGCAGTTTAATGCTGTTGCATATTCCATGGCTTTCTCCAGACTTTCTCTGAATTCGTCCCGTCTTCCAGACATGATGGCAAGCCCCAATTCACCACGTTCTGTGTCACCTGCATACACCAACAGTGAATGTATTAAAACTTGCAATCTTTTAATTAGGTATTGATTGTTACCAGGATAAGCATTGATTAGAATCTGGTCCACATTAGCAGCTGATTTTGCCTTAAAATGAGGAACAATACAACATGAATCAAAATAATAACAAGTGAGAGAAAGGATTAAGTTGAGCTGTGATTAGTATGTTACCTTGACTACATCTTCGATGGGATATTGGTACGGGAAAGTAAACTCAACAGCTTTGAAACCAGCTTGCGAAGCTAGTTGATACCTCTCCAGCAAATTATCCGTCGTTTCTGTAAACATAAACGACAAGTTGGCACAGAATTTCAGAACCATTTCTATGTCTTAACTGTTGGGGCTTTTAATACAATTAAAACTGTTTTTGGTAACTCGTACTGATGATGCCTGATGGCTGGCAACGACTACGAAACTTCTTCGTTTTAGACGTTTTTATCGCCGCCTATCCTTGACAAGGCCCATTTAAATGATGGTCACGCCTATTTTCCCCCGCCAGCCAGGGGGCACTAATGTCAAAATGTGCTATTTCGCCCCGGCTGCCGGGGGGCGCTAGTGACAAAACTGTCTATTTCCCCCCTGCCAGTAGGGGCGTTGGTGTTTAAATAGCTATTGCACACCTGAATCAGTGAACACAATCAGGTGGATACTACGGGAAAATACAGTAGTTGTTACTTCAAGCAGAGTCAACACTGACCGCTGCTTCAAGTAAAAGAAAACGACCAGTAAAAAATAAAATTATGTAACAAGTAGCTTGCTTGTTATTTAATTTTATTTCACTTGATATTTTACTTTCGATAAAAAGCAGTACCCAGTACATAAGATAACAACTATGAGTCAAATTTCTTTGTATTTCTTAATAGTTAAAATACATTTTATTAGGATTTTAAGTAATACAGATTAGGTTTTAAATACATAATTCGTCTGTCTGTGCAGCATAGGCTTCGCAAAGGGCACAGCGCCCTTTTTGCTGCCGGGGGGAAAGAGACAATTTTGACACTAGTGCCCACCGGCTGCCGGGGGGAAATAGATTTTACCTTAAAGGATCTCTTTTAGTCTAAGAGAAAAGCTCTAGCGTTGAATCACGAAACATTTTTCGGCTACAAGTCCAGCATGGCATTATGGAACCTAAATGGTGAACAATAATTACGTTTTCGTTTTAAGGCTTGAATCATGCAAGTACCTTATTTAAGCAATACTGAGTCAATTTACTTGTAAAGCAACAGGGTTTGTAACCCTAGCTGTACAGATGGCGTATTAAGACAGGACGAATTTTCAGATTTGACACCAAGTGGAAAACGAACCGGTATCTTGAAATCAAATCAGATTCGACGCGACTGAATCTGGATACTTGCCATTCCAATTCGTATTTTTTTCCCCAACTTATTCTGAAACGCAGGCCTGCAAGCTTTTAAGACGAACGAAATGTGTAAAGTCGTAAAAAAAATTCAGAAAATGTCATCGCCAAGTACACACTGTCATTGCATACTGTTCCTCGACGCTAGCAAAAATTTACATTCATTTAATTTAAAATCAACAAATCTTCAGAGAAACTATTGAACACTGCTCGAAAAATCTTAATCTTTCTAATCCAGAAAAAAAAAATCGTTACAACTTTGAAATTACTCTTACTTATAAAATACTATAACTCAACTCTGAAACTTGTAAAATGCATACCAATTTGCTTAGTCCAACCTGCAACTCCAGTCATCATCAGAGAAAGAGATATGGGTATCAGCGATATCCGGTGAAAATATCGGAGTTTCTTAAAGTTTTCTCCTCCAAGAAAACAAAGCAATTTCGAAAATGGTGTTTGCATCACTTTTCTCTTTGCTTCCTTCGTGGACAAAAGCACGTACAGAACCAAAGATCGGAAAAAGTTTTCCGTCTCAAGATCCCGATATTATTCAACTGACTGATGAGGAATTTAACACAAACCAAGCAGACCAGATCAGCAAGAATTCATCGTTCCTCCAATGTGAGAATGAGAGAATGCCAACCCCTCGCACTGCTTCACAGCTTTATCTGGAGGCAGTGACGCATGGACACCATCTGCGTGCAGTAAACAACCAGCAGATTCCACGGACTTCCATACAATCAAAACCAGCAAGTTCCTTTTACCAAGGTGACAGCCGTAATCAACCAGCTCGTAAAAATGGACTTCCGAATTCAGTAATGTCACAAGAGACTCAATCCCCAGGTTTTGTGAATCGGCTCCAATTACTAGAACAACGCATTGCTGAATTGGAATGGAGAGGCTCGTTTATGCCTCAAGATCTAAAAAAACACACAATTTGAAATGCTGGAGCTCCGCGAGGCACTACAGGCTTCGAACGAAATTATAAAACAACTGAAAGAGATGATCGGCGACGAAACTTTACACCGCCGTGGAGCACAATCACAGCAAGTTGACGATAAGGCTAATCCCTATCTACTGGAAAAGGAAAACGGTATTCGATCCTCACCTAGGCCAGTCCTTACGGCAGTAACAGGATTTCCACCACCGACGCCGCAATAGTTCTAGGAACGCAAGTGGCTTACTTAGGAAAGATTTGAAAACGTGGAAATCTTTACCCCAACTTCTCTACCGGTAGATGGCATTCCAACTTCTGTCAAGAAGGATAATCCCTATCGAAATGAAAAGAACAGTGGTATTCGATTCTCACCTAGGTCAATCCTCCCGGGAATGAGAGGATTTCCACCACCAACGCCGCAAGACTTCCAGGAACGAAACTGGCCTACCGAAAAAAGATTTCAAAACGTCAAGATCTTTACCCCAGCTTCTCTACCGGAAGATGGCATTCTGCCTTCTGTCAAGAAGGATAATACCTATCGAGTGGTAGAGGACAGCGGTATTCGATCCTCACATAGGCCAGTCCATCCGGCAGTGACAGAATTTCCACCACCGATGCCGCAATAGTTCCAGGAACACAACTTGCCTACACAGGAATTAGATGAAAACGTGAATATCTTTACTATAACTTCTCTACCGGTAGATGGCATTCCGCCTTCTGCCAAGAAGGATAATCCCTATCGAAAGAAAAAGAACAACGGTATTCGATCCTCACCTAGGCCAGTCCTCCCGGAAATGAAAGGATTTCCACCACTAACGCCGCAACAGTTCCAGAAACGAAATTGGCCTACCAAAAAAGATTTAAAACGTTACGATCTTTACCCCAACCATTGTCCCGGAAAATGAAATTCCGTTTTCTATGACCCTTGAAATTTTTTACGATGAAAATGAAATCAAAACTATGACTGAGCAACCCCCAAACCGACAGAAACGTCGACACTTGCATTCGCTAGTCTGAAGAAGATCAAATGATGGTAGAAAATGAAGGGGTTGTCTTAACTTTCGCGACCCTGATTCAGTTATCATTACAAGGGATTATATCCTTAAATGAATTATTCAGTTCCTAAGATGCGTTACATGGGACAGAGCTCAGCATGATGCTTTCAAAATTTTATCTTGTCAATCTGATTTAATAAATGGATTCTGTTCGAACATTAGAACATCTTATTATTTTTTATTTAAAAAAATGGGTCCCATTACGAATTACACATATGATATGTAAAACGGAATGTGTAAGAGTGTCTATGAATGTCTTGATCAAATTACCGCTGCAAAATTTGCTTAATGTTTAATTGATACCCAGTGTTAACCTTGAAACAAAGGTCTCGTGAAATTATGCAAATGGGTTGTAGTCAGGGAAGAAAATCTTATTCCAAAAATGGAAAGGCCCCCAAAGACTTGGTTGAGAAATGTTTCAACACTGAAGGACAACCAGGTGAACGTAGCCAGGAGCCTAGGAAGACCTTCCACATTTCGTTGTCCATAATAAAAGTTCACATAAATTAAGCCTGCCGGGGGCGAGAGAAAATGAAGATAATACCAGCACGCTAGCTGACGCAAAGAACAACTTTTGTGTTAGGTAGATGCTGAAATCGTTCAAATTTGACACAAACTCCTTTGTTGTCTCTCGTTGTTCGTTGTTGACGTTCCATTGGCAAACTAGCACGCATGTAATCGATGGAGATTCCCGAATATAATTTTCCTTGGGATCAAATCTGATCTTTCAATACAATCGATGGTAAACCACATGTTGAAAGTAGATTTTAAAAAATAGAAGTAGAATGTATGTGATTGTTAACAGTGAAAAACGGAGACCAAAATGATTGTAACATATAAATGGCGTTCCTAATTTGCAATCAACTTTCACTATTGCGTCGTAGACACGGACAACCCTAAAAACTTGGCTTTTAACCAACGAGACTACAGCGCCGAATGCAGAAAGTGAAAGGAGGCGAAAAGGAGAGAATCGGGAAAGAGCCGAAGGCATTAACTGAACTCCCGTTTTTCATATATGCCGAAAAACTAAACCAAACGTTCAGGTGTCTTAACAGTCGAGTGCCGACGTTCCAGTTGGTTAGTCACACGCAAGGCAGTGCAGATGTTTATCTGAGTATTTCCAATCCAATTGTTGTTAAAAATTCAGCAAGGAAAATGTTATCAATTCGAAGGTCGAGCAAAAAAGATCCAACCGGAAAAGCAGAATCTGGAGGTTACACCAATGATGCTTTCATTAAGGATGCGGCACCACCGACTGGCGACAACGAACGTGAAATTGAAAATTATCGACGATCGACCATCAAGAAAACAAGAAGCGATACTTACGGTGCGATCTATTTTCGTGAATCTAGTGAAGACGATGCTACGGAGGCCAATCAACGCTCAAGCCTCCGTAAAGGCAAAAATCAACCTTACCACCGTCAACATTGCGCAAAGCGAAAATTCAAAGGAGGCCACCATCACAAGCGCGCACGCAAAAGACCATCCACGACGAACAACGTGGCCGACGATGACGAAATGGAAAACCAGATGGCCCACCGATTGAAAAGAGCGTTTAGCATTTCTAGTGAATCAAACACGAGCCATACGGAATTGCAAGGCATCGACCACAAGGAGAATTTCTCGTCCATGCCTTGGTACAGCGGATGTTCCATTTGGTTGCAGCAAATGTTGGCCGTGGCTATTGAAGATTTGATCAACACCAAAGAAGCGTCAGTCATTCGCCTTTCAAAACCTTTTTTCGACGATTTGACCGACGAGTCTGTCTGGCGTGCAATGCCCGTTGAATGTCGAGACATTGGCATTTTAATGGCGGCCCTTAAAGGGAATGTCGTCATGTTGAGGTGTTTCCTTGCACTTGGAGGGGGCGCCAATGTCACAGATTTGGTGGGACGATCGGCTCTTCATTACGCAGCCAGTTCGTCCAGCGCCGATGCTGCCCTCTGTATCGAATTGTTAATCAAACATGGTGCCATCGTCGACTCATGGGATTTGAACGGTGAAGCGACTCCGTTGATTTGCGCAGCTGCTTCTGGCCGAATGGAATTGGTGGAAGCGTTGTTAAAAGCCGGAGCAGACGTCAATGCTGGACTGTCCGACTCGAAAAATTTGGATGGTTCCAGCCCTTTGGTGTGGGCCGTACGGGCCCGGAGTTTGGTTTGTGCTACGCGACTAATTGAGGCCGGTGCTGCAGTCAATAGCATCCAGGTGTACAGTGAATCGCCGATTCACGTGGCCGCTGTTCAGGGTGACGTTAATTGTCTGAAACTGCTGCTGGACAACCAGGCAGACGTACGTGTCCTGTATGGAGCTGAACGGCGAAATCCACTTCATTTGGCAGCTTTCGAAGGCAACGTCGATTGCATCCGTTTGCTCTTGCACACCAGCAAAGCGCAAGTGAATGCAAAAGATTCTTTGGGTCGGACACCTTTACATTTGGCAGCGCTGTCCCAATCGGTGGATTCCGTGGAAGAATTGCTGGACAATGGAGCGGAAATTGATATTTGCGACGAGATGCAAGAGACGCCCCTTCACAGTGCCGTCGTCAAAACTCGTCAATCCATCGACGTGGTCAAATTGCTTATTTCGAAGGGAGCCAATGTCAATGCGAAGGATCAATTTGGACAAACACCTCTTCATATAGCGGCTTTCAATGAAAATTCGAAATTAGCTACTTTGTTGATCCATTCCGGCGCCGATTTGTCGGCTAAAAATCGGGGGAAAATTTCAGCTCTGGCGTCGGTTGTTCGACGAGTTCCAGACGCGTTATCGGCCATTCCGCGTACGTTGGATTCGGCCGTACAAATAGTGGACAATGATCCAGCCGATCCAGATTGCCAATTGCGATTAGATTTGAGAGTCTTGGTGCCTGGTGGCAATCAAAAACAAGTGGGCGAAATGGGTTTACTGACGGCGTTAATTGCGGCCGAACAGCGTCACACACTCCAGCATCCCGTCATCGGGGCTTTTCTTCATTTAAAATGGATGAAAATTCGCAGCATTTTTATCGGCTCGCTTATCTTCCAACTCTTCTACGTTCTCTTTCTGACGCTCAACATTCATGCGATTTTCGTGGTGGACGTCAATGTTATACTGGCCCACAATTCAACCGCAAGTCCTGCGTTTATACCTTGGTCAGAACCGTGGAAGGCAACGCTATGGTGGCTGACGGTCATTGTTGGTTCGGCAACAGGTTGCAAGGAAATTTTCCAGCTGTACTGCAATCCAAATGAGTACATCAGAGATCCGGAGAACTATGGGCAAATAATCTCGGTCGTCGGAATGGTCCTCTCGTTTCTCCCACCTCATCCAGAACACAAGAAACACGGCGACGAAAGTGACTGGCAGCATCACTTGGCCGCCATTGTTATTGTCGTAGCCTGGATTAATTTAATGATGCACGTCGGGCGATTTCCAGGTAATTTATTTTGTTAATTTTTGACATAAAAAAAAGTTAATAATACCGTTCTGTTGATGATGTGTTGCAGTGTTCGGTCTGTACGTGCAAATGTTCACTACCGTTGCACGAAACATTGGTAAATTGTTGGTGGCTTACGTGAGTCTCATTGTCGGCTTTGCAATGGGATTCGGCGTTTTGTTTCCGGAAACGCAATCCTTTTCACATATGCCTTATGCACTCCTTACGGCATTTGTCATGATGGCTGGTGAATCCGATTACAGCCAAATATTTTACGAAGCCAAAGAGGGTATCAAGTACAACGGTACCACACACCTCGTTTTCCTGGTTTTTATTCTCTTGATTTCCGTCGTTTTGATGAATTTAATCGTCGGTTTGGCCGTTTCCGACATTCAAGGACTGCAAAAATCTGCACGCCTAGACCGGCTCGTCAGATTAACGAAACAGATTGCACGCATGGAAAGTTTCATTTTCTTCCCATGGCCCATTCATTTTTCCAGTCTATGGTCCAAGTTTCCTAAACGTGAATCCATACGGCGACATGTGCTTGTTGTGTCACCAAAAACAAAAAGGAATTACAACTTCAGGCCAAACGACCCACGTGACCATCACTTCCCAGCCGACATCAAGGAGAATCTGTTGAAAATTGTTGTTCAGAGAGTTACCAACAAGAAAAAGGGTACACAAAAATCCCACGTACCCATCATGCGAACGGTGACGACACAAAAGATGGATGACAACAACGAAGAACTCTACAACGCGGTGCTAAATCGAGTGGACGAACTCTTTCACAATTACATGTCACAAATTGTTTTGATGAACACTCATATTGAAGAGCAACTCAACCAAATGGCTAGCCGACCCACCTGGTCGTCGACTCGATCGTGGCAGCAACGACCCTCTTGTGATTGTTCCATGATTCACGAAGAGTCCTTTACTCGAAAGAGAGCGTATTCAGTCGCTGCTGAATCACTGGCATGATCGCAGTTTGGTATCATCAATTACTGCTCTACAAATATTAATTACTTTAAGTGAAAAGGTTTTCATGTGGATTACGTTAAAATCAACTCATAAAATAATGCTTGTACTATAATCATAATCTTGCCTAAGAAACGAAAAATAATGCTTGATCGAATCCGTGTAGAATTTTAAAAACAAATGAAAAGATAGAGTTGAACAATTGGGAGTAACTGAATAGATTCCGAGGGTGAACAACGTGGGCGCCAAGACTTTGATAAACAACAAATGGCTTCAAGGTTTGTGCAATAAATGATCACACTGCCCTCTCTGTTCAAACAAGAAAAATAATCGATGAACAATTATGTTGTAGATATCGATTGCTTAATTCTGACCCGCGATTCTTAAGTTGGAAGAAATTCCGTCTGCAATACAATTTGTTCTAAACTGGCAAACTAAGTGTATCTGAATTTTAGACAATATTTTTTAAGAAATCTTGAAATCGATCACGAAATACCAATCCAAATAGTTTTTTGGACTCAGAAGTCAGAAACAAATGGAATAAAGGCTATTATATTTGGCTGAAGGGTTTGATGAACCAAATAAGGTAAAATATATTGTATCTTCTTCTGGTTCTTCAAAGCATGCTTTGAAGCATGCAGGCTTCGATGAAGCAGATTTTCGGGCCATAATATATTGAAATCATCCTTATTAACCGCCATTGATCACCTGCCTGTTTAACAACAACATTAACAATGATACTTTTTGAAGTTGCGAAGCATATTAGTCTATGCACTAAACCACTAGCACCGGAATCGAGGGTGCAATCGTCTTTTTAAATATTAGTGCACGGCGGAATCCGAGGTACAATAGACCTTTCTGACACTAGCGCCCTCCTGGAATCCGGGCTGGAATAGGTGCGACCAGAGGAAAATACCGTTAGGCTTCGTCCACAGCTTGTCGTTATTGCCAATAGCACCTGTGGCCGCAAAGGCGCCGGACTCCACCTGTTTATTTAGTGTTAGTTGTGTCGTTCGTTTTCAATATCATCTCCGATCTCTTCGTACGTCTTCCAAGCCTTCTGATGATGGATACGCTTAGATCCATTTGTTTTCAACTTTTTTTCACGGTCAAAATGTCTTTCCTCAGTATCAAGCATTTTCTCGAAGAAGCCTGCAGAACAGTGAAACCATTTAATGGTAAACAATTCTAATTGATGTTTATTTAATTTTATTACTAATTTTCTTTTAATTTGGCCGACAGATCCTGTCAATCGCCAGGGTGAGTACGCCGTCATCACAGGTGGGAATCGAGGCATAGGTTTTTACACTCTTCATGGTTTGCTGACTTCTGGCATGAAAGTTATTGCAGGTAGCCTACCATTTTTTAAAAACTTAAATGCCCTGATGACAATATCTGATGAAACGGGCAGGCTGTAGAGATGGAAGGAGCAAGCAGCAATTGTTTGACAAACTTGAAGAAGCTGGCTTGCCAACCGATTCAGTTGAATGGATAAATCTCGACTTGTCTTCTTTGGATTCCGTCCGGGATTTCGCAAAAATTGTTCTCGACAAAAACGTTCCCATCAGTTTACTCATAAATAACGGTATTTGGTTTTCTCTATATGTTCTAAACCACGACTTATAATGTCATTTCCATTTCAAATAGCCGCCATCATGTTCACGCCATATGCCTTGACAAAAGACGGTTTTGAGCAGCAGTTTGCTGTAAATTACCTTGCACATTTTCTCTTGACTCATCTTTTGTTACCACGCTTAATTGAAGCAGGTGAAAAGAACCAAAAACCTTCGCGAATCGTCAATGTCTCGTCCGATTCGTCTTTCCTTGGATATTTGACGCTCGACGATCTCCAAGCCAAGTAGAGCTCCCGAACATATCAATGTCGTCTGCCATCAGCTGATATTTTCTTACTTCTCTAGATCCTTTTACAACAAATTCTGCGCCTATGCCCAATCTAAACTGGCACAAGTCCTGTTTACTGAAATGCTTGATACTCAGTTGATCCAAAATAATCATCCAGTTAAAATTTATGCTCTCCATCCTGGGGTTATAAGATCCAACTGGTATAACGATGCTTGGCATTTAAGAATCTCCATTCTGCTCGTCGGTTTTTTATTTAAGGTATTAGTCCATTATAACGTTGATGTTGACATAATTTAATTCTATTTGCATAGACTGAACGTGAAGGAGCACAGAGAGTTTTGTATACCGCCCTATCGCCTGAATTGGAAAATTCAAGTGGAGTTTTTCTTACAGACTGCAAAATTACAAGACCTCCAACAGCTCTAGTTTGTCCTACTGAGAGGGTGAAACTGTGGAATGCAACATGTCAGCTACTCAATATCAAACAATTTGGAAATTGTTAATTGAACTTTGACATATCCTGCTTTCTTTTTGAAAATGTGTTTAACCCTTTATCTCTGAAATGTTTCAATTAAGTAAAAACGTATAGACGGTTCATGGCTACAATCCATCGGTGTAATAGATCGTAAAGCACAGAGAAACAGTCGAACAAAATCTTAAGTTTTATTCGTCGGCTTCGCCAGAAGCTTCCAATTTGGAAAGGAATGCCTTCTTCTTGGCAGCAACGCGAGCCTTGCGTTCTTTCAGAGTAAGCCTCTTGGCGTTCCAGCGCTTCTTCTTGATCTTGGATGGATCCTTGGTCGACTTTTGCCTCTCGGGGTCAGCTCGGATAGCTTCATGGGCTTTCTTGTACATGGCTTCGATCTATAGAGTATCACAAGTTTAGTTTAGGATGACTGTTCCTAAGATTCAGCACTTACGGTATCGGCAACTAATCCGTGTTTGATGAACTGAGAAAATTGCTTTTTGTAAGCTTCTTCATCCTCATCCAACAATTGGCGCATGTAGTCGGCAACATGGGAGCCCATGATGTGCTTGCGGTGAACCTCGGCATTGAACTCCTTCGATTCGGAATCGTAACCAGGAAAACGTTTGGTGCTATGGGGAACGTCAATGCCACCATCGACGGCTCCCTTCATGGCACCGAATACGCGTGCACCGGTGGTAGTGCGAGCCAAACCGACATCGAGGCAAGCGCGGAATGCACCTGGTCCATCCTCAACATCCTCAACATTGAAAACTCCACCAGTAACTTCTGTGCAGCCTTGGTAGATGGTATCTAATTTAAACTTCCTCAAAAGCTGAAAAGGCAAAAAGAGACAATCAGATACAGGTTGCTATTATCTACTCAATTGAATGTGACTTACTCTTCTAGCGAGCAAAAGTCCAGTACAGTATGCTGCGGCATAGTTAGTCAACCCAACCTTGACACCATAGTGAGGAAGTTCATGACTGTATGCAGCACAAACAATCACGTCTCCTTCAATACGAGCGTACGCTATCTGCGCAAAAATAATGTAAGCGAAATGTGAAATAATAATTTGTAGAGAAAGAAAGAAAAAAAATTACCTGACAACAAATGTCTTTGTTGGTGAAACGAACAATCATGCGGTACTTCGGGGTGTTGTACTTGTTCTTGTCTTGAACTACAAGACGACGGCGGGCATAGTAATCGGTCTTTCCCTCACGGCGCCTGCGGAACTTGACTTGGAACCTCTTGAAGTAGGCTTTGTTCTTGACCACTTTAATAAATCCCTGCGATTAAACGCAAAAACTCTCAATAAATCGGCATGTCAACACAAACGAATCTAACTTTATCTACGGTGGATGACAACATCCACCTTTAATCAATTAACATAGTACATTAAGTAAATATATTCTACGAAGTTGGAAAATATAGAACTTACCATATTGGAGATAAATTAAATAGCTTCGGTTTAAGGGCGAAAAATAGCCGGACCTGCAATGGCTTCGACTCAACGACGAGGCCGAACTGAATGAGAAAGAATTACTCGCCAGATGGCTGAGATCACATATGACGTCTGACATTGTTGCCCTTTGGACTGGAAGATATTTGTTAAAATTTTACATCTTAAATTCACATTTTAAAATAAAAAGGAACAAATACATATTGATCAGATTGGCATTTTAAAATTTATAAAAATCATTTTCTCGTTTTTAGTTGTTTTGTTTTGTTACACAGCTGGTTTTCGCGTTGCTCAGCTGTTCACGGAAGTCTCTGCTGTCATTGGTGCCAGAAAATTTGAAAGTCGCAAAAAATCATATTGCGCCTAGGCCTAGTAATAGTTCTCTTGCTTATTTTGTCTTTTGTCGGTTCTATTTCGTCGGTCGCTCGAGAATTTATCCATGCAGTTTGATGATAGTGCAAAATGGCTATGGGAGTCCAATATGGTGTTGATGTTGGTTGGACTTGTTCTAATTTACCTAACTTTCACAATTATGGAGTACACAACAAAGAGGGTATTTGTTGTAGCAGCAAATTACATGTTCTGTCTGTAAACTTTATTTTTTATATTATCCCAGAGACTTATGAAGCAAAAAATTAGCTACAAACTGGATCAAGCAAAAAAAAATCTAGCCAAGTTAGAAGAGGAACTTGATAACAATGAAAATTCAGTCATTGCCAAACGCAAGCATATAGTTGAGTTTCCCATAGAGGATTTGCTGAAAAAACTTCAAGCTGGAGAATTGAACTGCATTGAAGTACTTAAAGCATATCAGGCTAAGGTAAGCTGTAGCCACCATCTTGTAACTGTGAATACCTAATGCTCATTATAATCTTACCAGGCCCTAGATGTGACAAAAGAATTGAACTGTGTGACAGAATTCATTGCAGAAGCTGAGGTCTTTAAACTCAATATCACTATGGTCAATGTACAACAGAGGGCTTGTGTTTGAAAATTATTAAATTGTATCCAGGAATGGGCTAAGGAATTGGATGCTAATGCTGCTGCCACAGGGAAGAGAAAGCCACTTCATGGTCTTCCTTTTAGCGTCAAAGATAACGTCAGTATTGTTGGTTATGATTGCACCGCTGGAATTTCGAAATTTATCAACCAATCTGCCATCGAAGATGCTGCCTTGGTTTCTGCAATCAGAAGCCTCGGTGCAATACCATTCTGCAGAACGAACGTCCCCCAAACATTGTTGAGGTAGTAGCAATAAAGTGACGTATGATTCATGCCATTTATCTTAAAGGATGTGGTTTTTTTTACAGCTTTGGATGTAGTAATCCAATATGGGGTTCCACGAAAAATCCGTGGTGTAAAGATCGGACGCCGGGAGGCTCCTCTGGTGGAGAAGCTACTTTGGTTGCTGCTGGAGGTTCACTGCTTGGTATGATTGTCTGTTCTTTATCTTAATACCGCTCTTTATCTTATTATGGTGGTAACTATCTTTAGGAATCGGTAGTGATATTGGAGGAAGTATTCGTATTCCAGCAGCTTTTTGCGGAGTTTTTTCCATCAAGCCAACTAGTTTAAGACTCAGGTATGGATGATATTACTATTGTTTACATTGGTCCGCAGGAATAGAAGGAACAATTTACTATATTTATTTATCGTTTAGCTACAAAGGATTCAGGAAATCTGCTGTCGGTTGTATTGGAAGTAAGTTTAATCCATTGTTATTTCATTAGAAATGCATATCGTAATGTAAAAAAAAAAAATGTGAACTTCTGATCAGTTCCTTCTGTACCTGGAATATTGGCACGAGATTCCAAAACTGTGATTTTGCTCTGCAAACTGCTGCTTGACGATGGTTACATTCGAAGATACTTTGATCCCGATCTGCTACCAATACCCTGGAACGAACAAGTAAGAAAGTATTAATTTTTTACTTAACAAAGTCTAATAATATTGTTTAAAAAAAAAACAAAAAAAAAAACGTAGATGTTTACCGTTTCGAGTAAGTTGCGAATAGGCTATTATGAAGAATGCGACTACTTTCCCTGCACGCCTGGCGTCCGTCGCGCCATCAGGATAGCTAAGGAAAAATTGGAGGCGTTAGGACATGAATTGATTCCGTTTTTGCCACCGCGAGTTGACTATGTTATTAGTTCAGTCATTAGCATGTTTTACGCGGATCAAGGAAGATACGTTTTGGAAGCGCTGTAAGTCCAACATCCACTAATTGATCAAACCCATTCGATTGTCGTTGGTACGAAACTAATTGTCTTCTTCTTTAGCTCAGTTGACGACATCGATCCATTACTCGCCTTACAAATTAAAGTAAATTTGATTAATAAATTATGATTTTCTCCTATTCTGAAATTTGTAGTTTGTTGTCAGATTGCTCTGAAGCTACCGCATCCTGTAAAACAAATGATTCGACCGTTACTCTCTTTGATCGCCCCTCGTCTCGCACCCTGCTTCATGGGTAAATGCAATTATTTTTAGTAGAAAAAAAAACCCATTATAGAGGTATACCTTTGGTTAATGGCATCAGCTGCTGCGGGCCACCAATATCGACACTCGTACCAATTGTGGCAGGGGGTCTTGAAACAAAGCGAGTATAAAGCGAATTTCCTCTCCGATTGGCGGAACTTGAACTTGGATATCTGCATCGGTCCATGCTTTGCTTGTCCAGCTCCATTAGCCAAAGACACGGGCCGGCTTTCACGTAAGTAACTTAACGTACAAATAATTTAGACATCATTTCCAATCGAGTTATGTTTCAATTTTGTTTCTGTCAACTGTTAGCCGCGTTTGCCTATGCTTGTCTTTACAACTTTTTGGATTTTCCTGCTGGCATCGTACCGGTCACGAAAGAAACGGAACAAGACCAACTGATGCTGTTGAATGGCGGTTACGATTTTAGAGACTTGGTCTGCAAACTGGTGAAAAAGGTGAAATCAGTAGTTTTCTAAACCCAAAATCTATGCAATTTCAACATTTAGATTTTACTTTTGAATATTATTAGACTACCCAAGGAGCTATCGGTTTGCCAATACCAGTACAAGTCATTGGACTTCCTTATCAAGAAGAAGTCGTACTTCGTGCAATGAACCTTCTCGAGTCCGCGATTCAAAATTGAATTGTCTTCCAAAATTTATTCCGGGACTTAAGTGCCGTATTTTACCGTCCACGTAACGCACAACAAAACCCATATTCTTTCTTGTTGCTCACAAATATTCAATTGGTTTCAATTTAGTGAAATGTATTCAAACTAAAACCAGAAGGATTTGACAGAAATTTTAGTCGAAGAAACGTAGTTGCAATCAAATACACTAGATGGCCTTTACGCCAATAAAAGCCAAGTTTTCTAACCCAATCGTAACTATCAGTGCTTGCTGTTAGAAATTTTTGGCTTACCTGTTGTTTTGTTTTTCGTCGGGGGGTACGAGCGAGTTCAAAAATCAACGTTTTTATTTATTCAAGAAAAGCAAGCGTTTCAAATGTGGTGTCGACGTGAATATGGCTCCGCGAATGTCCCACTAGTTTCATTATAACCAACTAAACGTTCGATTTTCTCCGTAGCGATTACATACCGTATTAGGCGCATAATGAATCAAGTTACTCAATATGGCAAGGGCATATATCGTCCTTCGTGCGGAATGTAAATTTGTCTTTATTGGAATATAACATTCAGCCAAATAATAAACCCTTTTTTGAGCCTCTGGAGATGACGTTCTGCCTGAAAAGATATCAGGGCAACTGAACTGTCGAGTGTCGTATTTCGTTTTATGTTACGTAAAAATAGAGACGCAGAACATTAGAAGGGGAACAGGAAGAGAAAATGGGGAGAGAACGAAAAAAGGAGGTCTCGGGCAGGGTAAACTATTTTTAACTTGTGATGGAGAGAAGACGACTGGAAGCCGAAGATTGCTTTAGCAGTTGGACGAAGGAAAGTTTTGCCATCGTCGCGTGTTTTCCACGTCTCCGTTTCTCTTTTTGCCCCTTTTTTTTCCCCAATTTGCATATTGAATTTGGATCCAAAAGCTCAAGATGGATGAAATTGATGGACTTGGTCAGCTCACCGATTACCGCCGACTTTGCAGTGATCTCACGTTGCAGACGAAAAAGGAAGGATTTTTTAAGGTAATTGAAATAATCTCGAAATGTGTTGAAGACTTTTTACGAAGGCGTACCCGTCCACTTGATACATTCCGACATGGATTACAAAGCAAATAAGCAAGTGCAAAGTTTGAGCTGATCAACTGGGTCTCATAAAAGTTAATAACGCCGGCAATAAACCACACGACTTTCACAGGATTATTTGGCGTCCATTGTTGATCAAGTGAGCGAGGAGGAATTTCAAGAATTCAGCAAACAACAAACGGATTATGATCGCATTCGCTATTGCTGGACTCTTCCAGCGTTGCACAAAACGATGAAGAGCTTCCGGCCTTCTTATCGCGGTAAATCGGCCGATGACTCAGCCAAACGACGTGAGCAAGGCAACGAAGCTTTTAAAGAAAAAGATTATCGCAAAGCCTTGGTCATGTACAATCAGAGCGTCGCCTACGCCCCATACAGTAACTTCAAATTTTCTTTTTTTTTTTAAATTTGGCAATTCAAACCAACTCTAAATTTCTGAATTTTATATTTAAAAAACCAAAAAAAAAACAAAAAACAATAAGGTTCGTTGTTGGAGAAGACGACGTTGGCGTTGGCGTTGGCTAATCGTTCGGCTGTCCTGGTCCATTTGAAAGAATATCGACTGGCTGTTCGCGATATCCAACTGTCCCTGCAATCCAACTACCCCGAAAAGCAGCGCTACAAACTGTACGATCGAATGGGCTATTGCCACCAGCAACTGGGCGAGCCGGCCAAAGCTCGCGTGGCTTACACCGTGGCGTTAGATTGTCTTGCAGAGAGCGATTTGGAGTTGCACGCGTTGGAAAATTGGCGTCAAACGGTCGAAAAGAGTCGATCAAAATTAGCATCGAGCAGCAATCCGTCAAACCAGCCGACAACGACCGTGAACGAGCTGCCTGAATTGCTGGGTGGGGCCCATCCTACCATTCCGAACGCATCGCGGAACTTATCTTTGAAAGTGGACGACAATTGCGGCCGTTATTACGTGGCAGCAGACGATATCAAACCGGGTCAGACGTTGGTGTGCGAGAAACCGTACGCTGCGTGTCTCCTTCCTGGAAAATTTACAAGTCATTGTCATCACTGCTTCGTTCGGTAACAAAGTGGAACACGAAAGAGGTTAATGGAAATATGATGAATGCAAAGTAATACGATGAAAAGCGAGGTCAAACGTGCCATTGAATATCTTGATATCACGTCTGAGTTGATGGGTGCCAGAGAAACAATGAGGAAATGATGCAGGCAACACGAATTGAATTCACGGACGGATCCTTCTTTCGACTATAGCTGCAGTTTACAGCACCGTTCATCATTGCTTTCGTATATGTTTCAAGTGTTCCATTTCTAAAGCAATTTCCTATTTTCTTCCTGAATTCAGATTGATCGCCCCGTTGGCATGTGTGACGTGTCGTGGCGTCTTTTATTGCAGCGTCGAATGCAGAGATGAGGCCGGCTCCACTTACCACCAATACGAATGTATTTCCCACCTTCATTACAAATGCGTGCACGCAATAATTAGAATCTCCTTATAAAGGTGGGATCGTGGATATTTTGACAGCGTCTGGCTCCTCCATCCTTTCGTGGATTGCCTTGAGGATTTTGACGAAAGGCAAATTGGAAGATTTCCTTGCAGCGCGCGAGCAGCTGGAAAAGGGAGACGGGATGAGGCTTGCCCAGCAGCGAGCAGACGATTACAGTTGCATCTATCATCTTGCCACGTTGTCTCACCTGCGTTCAGACAAGGATTTTTTCGATCGCACTTTTATGGCTTTGTTCCTGTTCCAGTGTCTGAGAGCCTCTGGATTTCTACCGACACGCCATCGTTACGAAGAAGACGCACTCAACATCACCGACGATGAAATTTTCGTAGCTTCTTTGCTTCTGCGTCACTTGCAGCTTTTACAGTTCAACGCGCACGAAATTCATGAATTTGTGTAAGCGGCTTATTTTTCCGTTTCTCTCGAATTTCGTTTCTAAAATCTTTTGACCGGTTTTTCTTTTTTTTTTGTTTGTTTTTTTAAATGAAAAAGGCAACTCAACGAGAAGAATATGAGGAGCACGAAAACAGCCTACATTGGCGTGGGCATTTATCCGGTACCTACTGTGTATAACTTTATCTGATGCTGACCAGGTTTACCTTTAACGTTACGAAACTTGTTGATATTTTTATATTCGATCGGTACATGGAGACGGTGGCCTTTTTTAATCACAGCTGTCGACCGGATGTGGCAAGGTCTACGTGATTTCTCTTGACCAAAAACGACCTGTGACTTCACCCATTTCCTTCATTTCCACACGCAGGTATTTTCTGGGCACGGCCATGGTTATCACTTCATCACGTTCCATTCGTCGTGGTCAAATGGTGGCCGAAAATTACGGCCCCATTTTTACTCACAAACATCTGGCCGATCGACAGCAAAGTCTTCTAGGAAGGTATTGGTTTCAATGCCAATGTCCCGCCTGCAAAAACGATTGGCCAATCTACGATGGCATGCCCGACATGGAATCGGTCCTGATTTGCTGTCCGCTATGTCGAGGATCTCTTCAATCCGTCAACTCGTCCTACGCTCGGTGCACAAAGTGCAAGAAGCAATCGCTGTGGGAAGCCATTCGACGGCCTGTAGACGAAATCTCTTCGCTCTACCAAACGGGCATGCGGATCATGGACTTGGGACAAGTGGACAAAGCCATCCACGTCCTTGGCTTATACATTGAAATGATGGAGACGTTGGTGGAAGACTTGCCTATTCGCGAACTGTTTCTGGCGCAAGAAGCTCTTCGTTTGTGTCTGGGCACCTATGGCACCAAATACGTGGCCACGTCGCATCTCTCGTTTAAAGCAGCTGCCGGCAATCCCGACAACAAGACCAACGCGTAATGCGAATCGGCAATCTTTTTTTTTTGTATTGCGTGTCGACATTTTTATCTTGCCCATTACACTAGAGAACTTCTACCCCATGCAGTCGTGTACCACTTAAAGAAACGCAAATAAAATGAATTTATTGGCTCCTCTTTTCCAAAATGTCCAACACCTGTCGACATTGAGCGCGGGCCGTTTCAGCAACTCGATCGATCGCTTGGCGCGTTTCCGTCTTGTACGTTTCGTCCTTTAAGTGGGCGTTTGACAAGTTAATGATGACGTTGTCTCTAGCCGATTGGACGGCAGTTTTCAAGCAACGAGCTGCCACCTGGTCAAACAAAACTCGTTGATCACATGGCTGTCGCTTGGGGTTAAAGCAACAACAACAAACCCGGGCACATACCTGCAAATCAGACTTGCAATTGATGTTGCCAACGGCTGCCATTTCGACGAGCGTTTGCCAGACAGCGTCGACGTGTTTGGCTAAATGAAGAGGAACGTCTATGGCCTGGCGCAATCCAGCTTCCATGGCCGCCTCCCGTCCGCCACCAACTGGTGACAGTTTCATGGCCATCTGTTGATTTATACATGTGCCCGATAGGCAATTTTGTTTTGTTTTTGTTTGAAAGTAAATGATGGTTAAAGGGCTGTGAATGTAGACAGACCATGTAGTCGTTGAAGGCATCTGTGTCGGCGTCGATCATTGGAATCGAATGAATCATGGCGTCGTGCAACGGCGGCAATAAACGACGAATGGTTGAGTCGACCACTTCGAATTGGCGTTTGCCATAAGTCATTTGGCCCACCATCGTCGACAAGCCGCAACCCTAAACGCCAAGACATGAAATACCAGCACATGCAAATGTTTAACCAAAATTAATTAATTAATTGAATGAATGGACTCGTTACCAACGCGGCTAAAAGGGCTGCGACGGAGCCTCCGCCGGGCGCAGAAGTCCGGGCACCGACACTCAAAATGAATTTCTCAACAGAAAGCCGAGCAAGAGGACCGACATTGGTGACATTCAGTCGATATTCGATAATCCTCTCCCTGTGATTTAATTTGTGTGTTTACTAACGTGATTAAGACGTACCGACTTTGGATGAATGTACTTTGGATGAAAAGGATGAAGTGCCCCCAAGCCGAGACGGTCGATGGCCAATCGAACCTTTTGCTCTTCTTCCAACAGCATCAATTTCTCTTTTTCGATGTAATAGTCGGCCGCTTGCAAAATGGCCTTGAGAGGAACGAGGCCGACAATCTCCGAGCCCATGATGGCCACGTTCAGTTGGTGGGCGTCGTTGCGTGCCTCCTCGTAGGCCGCGTGGATGGGCGTCACATCGTGATCCGTCAAGTTGAGAGAAATTTGAGCCATTTGAGCCTCTTCGAGCCACCAACCGATGCCCTGGACGGCCTTGAGTCGTCCAGGCTCATTTGAACCTCTTCCTTGTTCACGCAGATTCAGCGCTATGCGATGCGCCTGCTCCTTCGTGCCCAGCACGTTAATATTGAAGGCGATGAGAAATTTCCGGACGCCCGTGGCCGTCGCCCCCCATCGTGAAACAAACTCACATGGCCCGAAATCTGGTTTCCATTCGTCCTTGTTGATCTGTTTGCCGTGCGTGATTTCAGAATTGAATATCAGCTGACGTAAGACATTTTAGTGACTGAATTAAAGCAAGTGCCTTGTCTTTGATGGCTTCGTATTCGCCGGCCCTGATTTGCGGCAGGCTGATGCGATGGGCCCCCTTTTCCGCAGCCATTCCGTACAGGTAGACGGGCAGTGAGAGTTCATCGGCCAGTCGACGTCCAAATTCTTTCGCGCATTGGACACAATCGTCGACATCGACGCCCTGCAATCAACGGCTCTGTTAGTACACTCAGTACAGTTATTTCTGACATGTCTTACCTGAACGGGGATGAAGGGACAGACGTCGAGTGCTCCCATACGCGGATGTTCACCTGTTGTTTTTTTCCCCCCCAAAAAATGAATTGCTTTTTCATGAGAAAATCTTGCCTATAAAAAAGACTTTTTTATTTCTTCCCGGGGATAGAAAAGGAAGAAGAAAACTAATTTCTAAGGTGAAGCTTGAAAGAAGAGATGGTGAAAGACGAAAGTCTCTGTATACGGTGGGCATTCGTCACGAGTGACAGGCTCATTTATCAGCCCATTCCATCTTTCTTTCCCATTTTCGACGTCCATTGGCGCCTTCACATCCTACGTGTCTTTTTTTGTTTTGTTTTTATAACGTTTCAATCTTTATTAGCGTTTCCCCCCCCCCAAACACGATGATCGCAAGTCGGCTTTGTTTTGATTTTCTCATTTTCAAAGGAAAACCACAAAATCTGAGAGAATACGACGAGACCCCCGAAACGTTTAAAAAAAGGAAAGGTTTAATAGTTGAAAATACCTTTGTGACGAGCCATGTCGATGAGTTGATAAGCGACACGACTAGCAGCCAAAGCCGCTTCGACCACATCAGATGGCGAACCGACAAACGTATAAACCTGTATGTGTGTATCCCATTTCATCAATTGAAAATAAAAATTATCTCGTTTTAAAAAATAGGTAATCAATATAGAAGATGGAATTAGCAAAAGCATAGCTAGTCGAATAATGTTACGGTGCGGTTTGTTGAAGTGCCCGGATCGACATCGAGTAGTGTGACGTTGGCTGTGGCTCGTATAGCAGACGATATGGCTTCGATTATCTTTTGCCCATAAAAAGATCGAGGAAAAAAACAAACTTGAAAATTCCAAATAAAAACAGAGTTGAGATCTGATGCCAACTAACCTGCGGGTCACGACCTTCGGAAAAGTTTGGTACGCATTCGACGATTTTCGACATTTTGTTTTTTTCAAAACTCCCAGTTCAGCAAGACAGACGAGACACTAGGCGAATGAAGATGACGCGACAACGAGGCTAGGATCGAGTCAGCATGGAAACGCAACCGACTACGACGTAAGCAACAACTGGACTGTCTCCCTCGAAAACATTTGGTGTTTTTAGTTATTTGCTGTTCCGTATTATTCGTTCGACTTTCTTTCTCTCCTTTTCTCTCCATTCCATGTTGGCCTCGCTGTGTTTTTATATGGCGAAAAAGGGAAGAAGAATCGCCATTAAAGACAACTAAACGACCTTCAAGTTTAATGGCCGCCCTAAGGCCCTGTTTTGCACCCAGTTTAACTTTTCACGTGTGATCCTTTCTCTTTTGCCGCTCTTTGGTACAAATACAGTGGCAGCATCAAACAGCAACAGAGTTTCTCTCTTTTCCACGAAGACGACCTGCTAAAATCTGAACGAGGTGGGGCCAAACGTCGTCGATCATTCGTCATGTTTGTGTTGTTGTTGCCCGATCAAGGCGATAGGTGGCGAAAGGTTTCTGTTTTTTTTTTGTTTTTTTTAATCTTTTCCCCAGAGCAGAAAAGAAAACGAAAAGATTCGGAAGGCAAAAGAAAAACAAGAGTTTGGGCTATCGATGATGAACCGACGACGATGTAATTCCATCCGTCAGGTTTTTCCCAATGGTGCGCGCCAATTTCCAAAGACTCAACAAATCACACGACCCGTGTGGACGTGCATGACGATTCCGATCGTGCACAGTCCATTTTTTTTGGTTGCGCCTTCTTCTTCAACGACTTGGAGGAATTTGCATTTCAAGTTATTTATTTTCTCTTCGGCCCGTCTCGTTTCGTCCCGGCGTTCAGAGCGGTCTGCTGCAATGGGCGAAAAAAAAAAAAAGAAAAAAAGCGAAATGTCGGTTGGGTTACGCAAAATGTAATTAAACAAAGAAACCCAAACCGGAATGCAACACGTTTTCAGCAACGGTGTCTATTGCACAAGAATTGCACAGGGAGAAGAACTTGGAACAAAAGGGAAGAAGGACCGGAAGTGACGATAAGAAAACTGGGCGCGAGTACGTGTGACGATTGTTTCGACTTTTGTTTGTTCTTTGCAACGCGTTCTCCTTTTGTGTACTACCTATCCTCCTGCATGACATGTTGGGTGGCCAGGCCGCAACAGCAGCCGAGACAAAGAGGCTGACGTGGTGTCCATTTTCGCGCGCAAAAAACCGTGCCAAAACTGGTTGTGGAAAACAGCTCATTTGAATAGGAAAGACAAATCAAAGTCGAAGGGATCGAGATTGGCGCTTACTTTAGTCTATTCGCCTAGGAGCGCCAATCGCTCCTCCCACTTTTCTTTCTTCTCCAACAGTGCGATTATCGGCAGTGTTGGAGCCTTTTGCTTTTTCCCACTGATTATCATTAATGGCTGTTGCCAGTTGCCTTCGTGTGTGTGTGTGTGTTGCTGAAGCCATTCGTTCGTTGGAAGCCTCGACTAGGGTTGGCCTCCTCATTCGCCGTTGTTGTGTGTATGTGTGTCAGGAAAAAGGAGGAGTGGAAACCGGGAGGGGGATGGGAGAGACAGTGTTAGCTCCAGACTTGCCAGTCTGTTGGCCACTTCAGTCGTTCGCCTCACTTGGTTGCGTGAGGATTCGACGATCCACCGGTCGCCATATTTTTTTTTCCGTTTCATTGTCCCCTTTCCCTCCGACAACCTTTTGCTTCACTTTGCTCCACTTTGCTTCACAACATCTCGACATCACCGGTGAGAATAAGAGTAATTTAATTTTTTTTTTTTTTCAATTTTGTTTCGTGTTTTGGACGATTTGGTCTCGATGATGAACCGGCTTTGAACCAACGTCCAATTGATGGTCAGACAACACGTGCCTCGACCACTTGTTGGTTTCACTCTGAAACTCTCGTCAACGATATTTTCCCGATTCCATTATCAATTTCTAAAAGCCAACCATTTGTTTTCACCTTAAAAAAAACAACAAAAATAAATAATAATCTTTCGAACCGGTTACTTTTGTCTCCAACGACGAAAGAAAATGGAGGGAAAATTCATCCGCCCTCCGTTTTTCTTTATACTCTTTTTCTTTCTTGTTGAGAGAGAGGGGGGCTGTTTGATTTACTTGTCTTTTGGGTTGTTCGTTTGAGAAGAACTGATTACATGATTTGTTACCCACTTAAACAGGTTCGTTGTAGAAGCCACTGGACATTTGGACAGGCGCTGCGCTTCCATCTCTCGGCTGAGAGATTTTCCTTTTTTTCACGTCGAGCAAGAAAACAAAAAACAAACAAAAAGAGACAATAACAGATCGAGAGAGAGAGAGCCGAGTGTCGTGTGCCCAGTCACTGGTGGTGCCCCCGTACATGTGTGATTTTCTGTGTTTTGTGTCTTTTCCCCCCCGTGCCGGTGTCTCTCTCTGTGTGTGTGTGTGTGTGTAGGTGAGTGTCCAAGTGATTGATTGTCGGTGACACCTGAGCTTTCCCAAAAAAAAGGGAAAAAAAAGGGAATTTGACCTTTGACAGTCCATTTCTTTGACACTTTGAAACAAACGAAACTCGTTGACATCGAGGACTGTGCCCCCCCCAATTGTGCGAATTTTCCAGTGACCGACTCGCCTGTCGACGTCGTGGTGCTAACAGCAACAAGAGCAGACGACTCTGGGCGTATTCCACGCCCTGTGTCTCTCGCACGTGCAGACGACCATGAAGAAATCTGTTGCTGCCGTTGTCGTCCTGGGCTTTTTGCTCGTCGTGGCCTTCATCGACGCCTCTAATCCACAGGTAATATTCTTCTTCTTTCTCGTTTGTTGCTGAATGGGCGGCAACTTCGAATTCGCTTTTAATCGCGCTCGTGGGGCCAGTCAAATTTGGGGTTCACGGTATGCATCGTGATGTCGGTGATGGATGGCGGTGATTTGGACAATGTCTCATCATCCATTAGCCAAACTGGTTTTTCTGCTCATCCGAAATGACCTCGTTTTATTTGGTTTGTTTTCTTCTTCGATATGGTGGCACATTATTCGTTTGGCTACGATATTATTACCTGATCAGTTGGAAACGGTAGCCAGAGGCAAGCAACAAGTCGACAAACTTTTTGATAACAAGTCAAAGATCGTAGGTAGGAGAAAGAAAGAAGGAAAAAAACAAAAAAAACGAGTAGTTTAAATTGCATTATGCATGTGGACCCCCGCCATATTTGGTCATGTGTTGGGGTTGTTCGACTCTCTTTGTGTGTGTGTGTGTGTGTCTGATGCCATCAACCTTCATCTTTTCTTTCGTTTTCCCACTTTTTATCCGTTTATTTCACCTCCGGCTCGAACCATCTTTGACTCGTTCGTCTGAATTTACCGGTTGTTGCGTTTTGGTGTTGCACTGGTGGCTAGAAAGTGGTCCAGTCTCTACACCCCTTGGGTTTCTTCTCGTCCAAATTCAATCGTCATCTTCTTTAATTTTTTCGTTTTTTAAAAAGAAAAGATAGGGTTCACCTGGTTGTCTTGGCGGTGAAGGCAACTGTTCAATCACGTCGAGGGCGGATAGGCTCAACTAAAAGGGTGGAGACGATGAACGACCAATACTTATCGATGCGCATCGTTTTTCTTATTTTACATTTCCAAAATGATTTATAGTCTCTCAAGTTGAATGGAGATTTACGATTTGTCGTTGAGGGAAGATGGAACATGAAATCTAGAGATAATTTAACGTTGATGAAGGAAGACAAAAGGCCTCGTATGATTCACATCGGAAGCCGTACTCGTCCATGGCCTCTTTTTCGCTGCCTTATCGTTTTTCCCTTATCAGCTTCATCTTTTTATATTTATTTGTTGAATGTGGAGAGATAGGAAAAATGAAGGAATGTCTGCGTGGCGTTGGCTAAAGCTATTCGTGACTGAACGCCACCGGTTCTTTTGGCTGCCTCTTTTGGCCTTTTTCTTTTTCTTTTCGGGATTGCACAACAATTCGGACATGCACGAACAAGAAGAAGAAAAGCGAAATCCAACTAAACGTAGGTGAACAACTGGCAATGTAGACCGACCCGACCCAACCAACAACAACAACAACAACGTCTTATTTATATACTCGTCTTCTTTGCTCCTTTATACTTTTGTCTACGAGAATAGATGACAGTCGTTCACGGTTGTGATTGTGTCGCCCCGTCGAGACGAGATGGGGCGTGGTCGGCGTACTTTCGGGGCGCCCAAGTTGTGCGGATCAGTAGCGTGTGACTGTTGTTTCGGCAACTTTGAATTGAATTTGACGACGATTACATCGCAGTTGATTTCCTGTCCGTTTCGAGTTTTTGGGCTCGTGTTTCGATAATCATTTAGAACGGACAAAAAATGAGGGATTGAAAGTCGCAAAAGGAGGACAAGGATCTTGACAAATATTGTTCCAGCATCAGAGAGAGAGAGAGTTGGTCCGCGTTTTCTTTGACTGTTTGAATATTAAGAGGAGGACAGACGGCAGTCGACTGTTAACAAACAAGAAAAAGGTTTGATGAAGATGAAGGAAACCTCGAGGCCATGCGCTCCTTTCATTCGAAAATGGAGATAATTCACGCGTGAATAGTCAATGAGCCAATTTTTTTCCCCCCGACTTGATGTTACCAGCACCGCTGAACGATTGTAAAAAAACGTATTCTTGTTGTGCCCTATCGTCCCAATAGAAAAGCATTGCCCTTTTCAACGGCGTTTGCGAATGCGAGGCATCTTTGCTGCATTTCGTGAAATTCGGGGGGTTGTTTTATTTTCGAAACGGCCATAACTAACAACAATCGGGAAAGGGAACGCCCCTCGGCTCTCTATCCCTCTCAATTGTTTTTGGACCGTTGGCTACGCAAGAGTGTCGGATAACGTATTCGGCTTTTCTCCTTTTGATTGGGGGACGAAAGTGGAGAGACCGAAGGTATAAATCAAGACGGCCGACGAAATTAAAAAGCGTCTGGAATTGCGCCATCCCGAGGACTGGCTTAAAAATTGCTTTGGCTGTTTAGCTGGAAATCTCGAGTAGTTTGAAAGTTTTCCCTCTTTTTTGTTTGTGTGTGTGTGTGTGTGTGCGTGTGTGGCGCTGTCGGAAAGTGTTGCGCAGACAAAGGGGGTCTTGCCAGGCGCCTCTTTCGAATTGGGCGCTTCCATGTGTTTGCAATAAAGACGCAAAAAAGATGGCGGACTATTTATTTGCACGCAGATAACGAGCGGCAGCTTCTCGTTTCACACAGTCTGCTGGATGTATACAGAGGGCGCATACAACTGTTGCGACCTCTTCTAATTTCGGAAGAATGACGTCATCTTTTGTGTCTGCGTGTCTTGTCGGCAACTGATTCTGGCGCGACGGCCAATGATTCGTCATCCGATCAACAGCCAAGTGTTTCTTTTTTGTCCCGTTTGTTTCTTGAAATCGCCACGCCATTAAAGTTGAACAGTCCATTTATTTTCGGCTCGGTTTCAAACTTTCAACGAGTCGCATCCGAAGGATAACGGGCAACATCTTGTATCGTCCATCGCGCGATTCAATCACCGCGAAACCGGTTCACGCGTTCCTTGTTTTTCTCTCTCGGAAAACGTTGTTGAATGCTTCAAACTCTGAGGTGAAGACGATCCTTCCCGTCTCACAATGTGAGAAGCTGCAGCTGTCGGTCATCGTCTTCTATGGGTCATTAGCATCGGTGACAATCAAACGTTGATTTGCATCGATATCGCCTCTTCGATGATGCGATCAGGAAACGGATACGTGGCTCCCGTTTCACTTCTTTCCTATCCAATGGCAACATTTCTGTCCAACGGAGATAGAACCGCATACCTTTGACCGTATTGGCTTGCTCATCTATTCAGGCACTTTGAACCGTTTACCGGTTGCGGCCGACGCTTTAAAGAAAAACAACTTTAATCGTCTCCAGGTGGTCCAATACATTTTCAGGGCGTCAATAATGAGCGAACCAACTGTTTTTTAAAAGCAATTTTTCCAATTTCCCGTTGACATTCCTTCAAACAGCTGGATCTTCCCTTCCTCATCCGGTATCATGATTTCTCTCTCTCTATAAAAAAAAAAAAGGGATAAAATAACAGAGAAATTTTCATCTCACATAATTTCGAGTAAAGAAAAAAAAAAATAAAATGTGGACGACTGACATAGCGCGGTGTACCTTTGGCTGCGTGTTTACCGTAATCCCGACGCAGTCAATCTCGTACGGAGGGTTACGGAATCTATAACGTCGACAGACCAAAGACAGGGAGAGGGATAATCAAGTAAGAAGAGAGAAGCGGCGTCGTCTATTTTCAGCCTCGGCTGCTGCTGATCTCTTTCGTACCAACAGAGAGACCCGTTTTCGATGGCCCGATCCTGGACAGGGCGGATTCCTTTCAATTTTGACAGACGCCGGTCGTTTGACTTTTGTCTTTCCAATTTCTGTTTTTTTCCCTTTTTTCGAAATGTTTGGGACTCGTTTTATTATTTCGAAGGGATGTGGCGAGGTAAATCAGGCCTTTCTTTTTTAAGGTTATGATGTAATCCTGTTAAAGAGACGTCGTAAAGGAAAATATCTTGAATTTCCAAACTTCAAGTATTAAAGAATAAAAGAGGCCATTTAAAGGTTTCATTTTGGCAAAAAAAAATCGTTTGATTTCAATGGCAATCGGAGGAAAGGTGTCGTTTCTTCGCGATTCGCAAGACGTTGGCGGTGGATTTGAAATTGGTAGTTCCCCCTTCCCTTAAAAGGTGTAGAGGCATCACAGTTTGATATCAACCGAGAATATGAGGTCAGAATGGGGAAAAAGAGAAAACACGGCAGCTGTTTTATTTTTGTTTAAAAAATCTCATTGGATGTTTTCTACTGCGGAAGGTCGTCGCTGATGTGCTATTTTCAGACTCGAATGCGCTTCTGTTTTCCACACGTTTGGCCGTTCCCCTCCCTCCCTTAAGAGAGACACGGCTAATGTGTAATGCAGCCCGAATCGTTATGACTTGCTGGATCTCGAGATTTTTCTTTTAAAATGTGCTTTTTGCCTTTTTTTTTGAGAGAGGGAAAAGGTGAAATTGGCTTGGGATTTATCTTGTTTTGCTGAGGTGTCACGGCCGCAGCCGACTGTAGCTAATTGCCTTCGCTTAGGCAGTTCAACTGTTTTCTTATTGATGAATGGCGTCGCTGATGTTTAGCTGCTCTTCGGCATAACGGGGAGACACTCGTTTTTCTCTGTTTTCGTACTCGTATTTCGCCGGGAGTGGACAACATTTTTGAAAAAGAAAACACAGACGACGACTGGCGACGACGTTTCATTTTCAGAAAACACATTTTTAGGTGTGTGTCGAATATCTTTGCATTTGTCGTTCCGCTTCTAATGATTGGAATGCTATTGGAAATTGGATTAGAATGTTGAAGACGACATCGTGTAGGTTCGAATACAAGTGCAACCGGACAATGTTTGTGTAAAAGAAGACGAGTACGCCATTTCTAAGGATTCGCGTTGCAAAAATAATTTTCTTTTCTTTCAATTTTTTTGGGGGGTTGGGGGGGGGGAATTTTCCACTTTTTAATTGTTGATGAACACGCGAGGGCTGAAACATGAATAGATAAAGAGCAATTAGCCCCGTTGTTTGCACCGGGACAACGCCCATCTGGCGGCACTTGAAAAGACCAGGCCTTTTTCTCCATCAACATTTTTTCCCATTTTGCCTCCCTCTTTCTCTTTTTAAAGATTTAGCAAACAAATGGTGTTGAATCAACTTTCAAGATGATTGGTGTCGATTCTTCGCGTGCAGAATCGTCCTCGTGAGGATGTCAAATGTTTTTTATGACTCAACGTTTCCCGATTGTTTGGTGCCAGCCAAGGCGTCACTTGATTATTCATACGGAGATGTTGTGTCTGTAGGACTCGCTGTTTGGGAGACGGGACGGGCCTAATACCCTATCTTTAAATAATAAAATGGGATGGCTTTAAACAGAAAATCAGGAAATAGGGGGCGAAAACGAACGGCCTTTTTCATTGTATTTTGCTGGTCGTTTGCGCGCGTGCTCACGCCGACATCCCCTTCATTTCCATGTGATTTACACAGTCGCCGCGGAAAAGAACCTTAAAGAAAAGAGGGTAGGGCATTTAAAGATGAAAACCCATACATCCTTTTACACGATTTCTCGTTCACCTGCCGAACTGGGATGGGCTCACCTTCAAATTCGTGATATTATTCCAGAGTTTTTTCATCAACATTCTCCGCCTCGGGGTCGTACACGTCTCTCTCTCTCTCTTTCTCTCTATTTTATTAAGAAATGGACGCTATAATAAAAAAAAAGAAAGGTGTATGAACGCCGGGAGCGGAACACCATCTTATTTTTGTTTAAATAGTTTCTCATGTGACGGCTGTAGATGCAAATGATGTTGTTTTCGTGTAAGGAGGCAAAGAAAGAAAGAAAAACAAAAAATGACGTGGACCGCCCGGGTCTTCAAGTTCTTGCAGCTACACACACACACACGAAAGAAAATGGAAAACACTTGAACACAGACGACAAACATTTTTCTTTTTTTTTGTGGCAGGGAGAATGAACGTTTTTTGCGAAACGTCGGAGGAAACAAAAGAAAAACGTGTTGATTCTGGTTAAACACTTTCCGAGCTACCAGGAATTATTTTGTTTTTAGGAATCCTTGAGACAAGAGAGAGAGTTCGAAAACGTGATTTGCATAGACACATTTCATAAAAAAGAGAATAGACAAAGTGTTTTGTTTTGTCCGAGGGAAAACAAACGATCCGTAAACAGGAAAATAAAAAAAAAGACGAAACCCGACTTTCTCTCGCTAAAAACCAACATTTCTTACTACTTGATTTTTCAAATTTGTGTGTTGATCGTTTTTATATTTTTTTTAAAAAAGCAATGTCGAAATTCTATTTACACACACAAAATATGAAAAAAAAACAAATAAAAAACTTGTATTTCATTGTCGAAACGATGACATTCGTCATGAACGACTGTCCATTTTATTTTTGGTTAGCCATTTTTTTCGATTCAAATAATCATTCATTCATTATTCATCACGTCGTCGTCATGGCACATTCCCTATATATACAGTGTTCCAAAAACTTGTTGCTGGGTGATCCCATCCATCCGCCCGCCGTACAAGCGAAAGATGCGTTTTCGTTTTTGTTTTTTGTTTTCGTGACAAACGGCATGACGTGGACGAGAAGCCTCGGGTTTCACGTTGTTCATGTCGTTCATCATCCCCATATTTTCACGTCTTTTCGCTCTCGGCATTCGATACCTTAAAAGGATCGATTCACCATTTTCCCGGTTCGTGTTTTTGTGTACGAGCCGTTGTACTCGTCTGTACGGCGGCCTAGCCCGCCTTCCAATTGGAAATGACGCAAGAGGCAGTCAATTCTACTCAACACTAGTTAGGACATCCCGTCATTCCATTTTGTTTTTTTTTTAAACAAAAACGGCCAGATAAGTTCATGTACTCGTTACACGAACTTTAGACAAGACGAAAGAAAGAAAAGCTGTACGTTTCGTCTGGCGATTATCAGCGTCTCGTTGGATTAGAATGAACGTCGACGTTCATTTTCAGGAGAGAGTAGATGTCCGTCCTATCGAACATGCTCCCAAGATTCCTGAGTGTGTCCGTCTTGCCTCAGTCAGTGACTTTGTGCACGTGTCCTTATCTTTTTTCTTTTTTTTTTTTTTTGTTCTATGGTTTTTTGTTCAACCTGCAATAGAAAGATCACATCGTTTCGTGTTTCCAAGTCGATTTTCTTATCGGTTTCGAACCAAAAAAAGAACGAAACGTTATGGGGGCAGGTGACGTCACCATCCAACAAGTTTCGATTTTCCATTTCTCGGTTGAAACAATAAAAGCGTTAATCAAATAGAAATGGACGGCTTTTCAAATTAGCACTTGACGATGGGGAGGTGAGCGTTGGCACCAACGGCTGCGACGGCAACACACCGAAAAGGGCATCATATAAAAATGTATTTGAAAAAAAAAAAAATGTTTTTCTGAAAAAAACTGTCGACTCATTTCATAAACGGCGAAATGTCCATCGTGATGGATTTATTGTTGATGGCGTTTTATTTCGTTTGTGATTATGTTCGTGTCCACCCTTTTTTAATTGCGCGTTTTTTTCTTCTTTTCATTCAAGGGCCTTTTCGTATCAGATTCCCTTTTGACTAAAACACTCGAAAGGCACTCCACACAAAATTTTATTTTAGTTTTTTTTATCAACATCATCGCCACTTTTATTTTCTTGTCCTTAAAAAAAAACAAAAAAATGTTTGTAACGACATAAAACGGGTGGGTTGTCCGTCCTGTTCAGCCCACGTCCACCCTATTCGTCGACCATTTTCTTAAATGGGCAAACTTCGTTGCGCACATCCCCCCCAGGTAAGTTGGCTTTATTTGCCCACCTGACGTTATCGCCCTAGAGTTCCTTTTTTAGGGACTGGTCAGTCGGCCTGTGTCACTGCGTCTACATATTTTTATTTTTAAGAAAGAAAAAAAAAAAAAAATACGACAGCCCATAGACCCGCATAACATTTTTGGTCGGAATATCATTATACTATAATGGCGCCTTCTTTTTCAGAAAATAAATAAAAAGCTTCGAGTTTGGATCCCTCCTGTGGCGCTGGCCGGTGTAATAACACACGGCTGGTTAAGGGTTTATGTACGTATCGGAGTATCGTATTGATGACTAAGCAATGGCCGGCCAAAAGAAAGCACACAGTACAACACACACACACAGATCTTTTGGCTGAAAGAAGAGAGAGAGAGGCCGACAAATAGGTATAGACTTACGTCATTCCTTTTAAATCCCTCCTCTCCTACATTTTTTTTTTTTTTTTCCTTTTTGAAAAAAAAAACTATGAAAAGTCGAAACGGCCGTCCTACACGTATCCCGTTAGGAAAAGGTGTATACTGTTTCGTGCCGTGTTCAATAGGAGTGGACCAACCAGCATCACACACACACAATCAGACAAAAAACGAGTTTCATACTCTTTTCCGTCTTCTTTTGACCCTCTTTTTCTTCTTCTGAAGAGTAGTTTATATAGTAAATTAGGTGGTTTTATTCTATTCAAAAAAAGAAAAAAATGTGAATGGTTTATAGTTTGTAGTGGAATCAAAAGAAACATCTGGCCGGTTAGTTTATTTCGACTTGAGCAGGAAGTTACGCAATCTACAGACATTCGAAAACCATACCCATATGCAGGAAGGTGATACCTTTAGTCGTTCAGAAACAGAATGTGTTTTTTGTCTGGCGAGGGGGTGGTATCAGGCAATCTTTAAACGACAATCAGCACAGAAAAAACCAACTTGGCCGAGACGGTCGAAGGGCGAGACCGCACCCGAATCCCAGTGGGACTATCCCGGCCCTCTGATTGGCCTCTTCACCCTACATCCTTCTATGTCTTTCTGCTTTCCGCCCCACATTTTCCTGATGTACACAGTGTGGTTTTCCGTGGGGCTGCCGCTTGATTTGTTTGTTTCTTTCGTGTATTTTTATTATTTACATTTATTGTTTGTTCTTTATTAAGTTTTACAAATACAATATTTTACTTACATTAATTGTTTTTTCATTTTATATAATAGATTGAATTAATTACCGGTGTGTTTTCTTAAATAAGTGTAAATTGTCATCCAATGGGCCTTGGGTTGTTCCAAAACCCGATCTTGTAATGATCGGGAAACTATAAGTCCAAAACTAAAAAACTTATAGGAATGGATATATCTGGATAAGATCGTCCATTTCTGCAAAAATATTGCTAAAAACTACTTATTGGAAGAGTAACCCGATTTGCCATTTTTCCGGTAGGTCGGTGCGGTTTAGCGGGTATCCGGTAATCCCCACCCCCGAATAATACTTAATATTTAAATAATTTTTGCGGGAAAACTATAAGACCAAAATTAATAAATTTTACAGAAATGGATAGCTCTTATCAAGAGCTATCCATTTCTGTAAAAAAGTTAAGACAATTTTCATAAACAAAAAATTTTGGGCAAGAACTTTTGTAGTTTTTGCGCTCTAGAGATATACTCGATCCTATAGACTTAAGTAATAATTTCATTGTTTTGAAACTTTTAGTGTATGAATATTTTTCATAAATTATAGAGAAATAGATAGCCCTTATCAAGAGCTTTCCATTTATATAAAATTTATTAATTTTGGTCCCATAGTTTCCCGAAAAAATTATTTAAATTTCCCGTATTACTGGGAGATGAGGGTTAACTTAGACCCGCTAAACTGCACCGACCTACCTGAAAAATGCCGAAGCGGTTTACTTCTCCAATAAGGAAATTTTGAGCAATATTTTTACAGAAATGGATAGATCTTATCAAGATATATCCATTCCTATAATTGTTAAAACTTTTGGACTTATAGTTTTCCCGATTGTCCCAAAATCGGGTGTTGAAACCGTTTTCTCCAGCCCGCACCAACCCAGTTGCCCATGAGAGTTCATTCACAATAATTCTGATGGAAACACACCGATGTTTAATTCATTCCTGTTTTATAAATTGAGAAGCGATTTAATAAAGGTATAAGTAGTGTAATAGCATAAATTAATAAATTAAAAACAAAATCCAACGATAACGAAAAAATATTCATACACAAAAAAGTTTAAAAAAATTTATATTGTTACTTAAGTCTATTGGATCTAGTATATATATCTAGAGCGCAAAAACTACAAACAACGTCTTGTCCAAAATTTGTTTGTTTATGAAAATTATGTTAATTATTTTACAGAAATGGATAGCGCTTACTAAGAGCTATCCATTTCTGCAAAATTTATTAATTTTTCCTTATAGTTTTCCCGCAATAAATTATTGAAATATGACGTATTTTTATGAGGGGGTTCCTTAGCCCCGCTAAACCGCACCGACCTACCCGTAAAATGGCGAAGCGGTTTACTTTCCTAATTAGTACACCTTAAGCAAAATTTTTGCAGAATTGGATAGACCTTATCAAGATTTATCCATTCCTATAAGTATTAAAACTTTTGGACATATAGTTTTCCCGATTCTCCCAAAATCGGGTTTTGAACCTTTTTCTCAGACCCGCACCAACCCAATTGCCCATGGATGACAATTAACAATAGTTATAATGAAAACACACCAATATTTAATTTATTCCTGTGCTATAAAATTTAAAACGATATAATGAAGATACAAATAGTTTATTAACAAAATAGTAAGTTAGAAACAATAAATATAAACATAAATAATCATAAATAAATAAACATGAAAAACAAACAAATGAAGGCGGCAGCCCGACTACTCCACACACGCCACAGCCCCACAGGCCACACACCACAAGCAGAAGGGGTTGAGGGGCTATAGGGTGAGGAGAGGGAGAGAGCCAATCAGAGGGCCGGGATAGTCCCACTGGGATGTACGGGTGACGGTCTCGACCCTTCGAGACCGTCTCGCGGAGACCAAGTTGGAAAAAACGACTGGGGTGGTCCAACAATCGCCTCTCCACGTTCCGTTCACGAACGTCATGTGTGGCCGCTAGATGGTGTCGCTCATCAGTCCCCGTTTTTTTCAAAGAAGAAAGCCAAAACATAATTGAGTGATGCATCATGGCCATTTGTTTGTCTGCTGCGAATCGAATTGAATTTGCGTGTCGATTGGACACGAGTAGGCACATTTGTATTTACCAACCTACTCGTCTTCTGCATACAGTAGCTCTTACATTGGAGATGGACACTTTGCAGTGGATGCGAATTAAATGTGCGGCGGCAAACGTTTTCGAGTGTCTCGCCAACGCTTTTCATAGAAAAAGCGCCCCTTTTTTTTTTTGCTCCCTATTCTTATTTCTTATTTGAAAATGGCTTCTTATTTCTCAGCACTTGTGAGCAGTTGCACAAGTGGAGGGCACTCGAGTATGCAAACAAAGACTTTTCTCGGCCAGCCTTTTCAATCTCTGCCCGATTGAGTCCTAGTTTTAACACAGTGACAAGTCGTAGTCAAGAATTTGATCTTCGCCCAACTCATTTCGAACGCGGCATTAACGACAATTCAAATCCATTTGATTTCGAAAAATTATTTCGTCACGTCTTGTGTTCCGCCGCATTCGAAATTGTTGTCCGCCTCTTTCTGGTTGGCGTTTGTTGACCGTGTGTCTTGTTTGTCTCGGTCATTCCAACTGGCCGTACGACCGAGTCACAGCGTCAATATTGACCCTTTTTCTTGTTCACTCTGTCCGGAGGTGCAACGCCTTAAAAAGATGGCCGTCGCCCTATTTGTTCAGTGACCAAAGTGTGGATTTGTAACCCTGAAAAAAAGAGAAAAGTCGCATCCGACGAGCAAATCTCAACTTTGTTTTTCAAATGTCCACACGTCGTTTTCCTGATTTTTAAGGGGGAAATTGACGTCATTTTTATGATGCCATTGATGCCAGTGTCGTTCAATTGAAACCTATTGACGATTTATTAGGGGCCTGTTTTGCAATTGTTTTTAAATGGCGTCATTGTATGCCAATTGCTTTGTTTTACTTCTTGCGTGTGTGTTTGGTTTTTATCACGTTGTTGAAAAATGGCGTCATCCCAATTTCGAGTTTGGATGGTGCGAGACGGACCCCACAAACTCCACCCTCTTGTGTTGACGCCGACGTGTGGGCGAGAAGGGAAAAGCGGTACCCGATTGTGTTTTTACTCTCGTCCTTTTATTAATTTATTTTTATTTATTTTTGGGGTGGGGGTGGCTATTAAAACGATAACTTGATCAACTTGGATCTATCAAACAGTTGCCGTACACACGGAGAGTGGCGAATTGATATTTTAGCAGAGCTCCACACGTAACTGCATCCGATTTCAATGAAAACCCTTTTGATTATGGGGCGTCAAGTGCGCAGATCGGGTCGCCAAGGGACTCTAATTGCTCTAGTCTTTCAATTGACGATTGAATGCGTTTCAACTGGGCCAAATTCAATTGAATCGGTGACAGAATCCAATTGAAAAATGTTCTATTTGCCATCACAATCGCATTTTGAATAAATGAATAAAATTCAGCAGCCGAGGAGATGGTGCGCCCAACACTGCGAGTATCGCTCCTCTTCAGCCTCTCTTGTATATTTTTATTGGCTCCTTGTCGACGACGCGAATCGCGCTTATTCCCCACCATTCTCGGCTATTGCGCGTCACTTTGATGGATCGACTCCATTCGTCGCCAACGCGCGTCTCCCCTCCTCACAAAAAAATAAATAATGCCGTCGTGTAACGATGCGCAATCTTCTGGAATAAGTTGAGTGAATAAACATTGGAGTGCGCTTTTTTCCGATGACTTGATTGCAGAGATTTGAGGACGCGTCATAGGCGCCTGGTTGTGCATCTAAATAAATAGGCGCATGTTTTGGCGGCAGCAACAGAGAGGCGAAAAGTGTTGATCTGTTTGGCCGCCATTGGTGATCGTCGTTCTGCCTTGTCCGCCTCTTGAGATTCGCCGATTGCGAAATGGATAGTCGAGGAGAACTGGCAATCCGTGGGCGATAAAAACGGATGCAATGAAGAAATGGATGAAAACGAATGCGCGCGTTCAGCTGAGAGTTTGCAGACGCAAGAAAAACAAACCAACAACGAAATGTTCCAGCATTTTCTTCCGCCTTTTTTCTCTCTCTCTCTCTCTCTCTCTCCTAGACTCGATATAAAGTATCCATGTCCTGACGTGGCTCCTTCCTGTTCTCTTGCCTCTTTACGATCGATATCTCGCAACTCTGGGTTTTTTTTCTCTCCCCCCCCCCCGTATCGGTCCATCTTCCACCAAGAACGGAACCTTAAAAAAAATGGCTGCGTAGTCGAGCAGTTTGGTGTGTGTCGTAGAAAGCCGAACGCAGACGAGCATAAAAGAGAAAGAATGAAAAAAAAACTGGATAAAAAAAAAAAAAGGAAGTGAGACGTCGAGGGGAGGATGGCAAAAAAAAAATAAATAAAAGGGACGGGGGGGAAAGAGATTGAAGATGTTGGCCCGCGCTCTTGGACGGCGGCCAAAACAGACGATGGGATCAACAATCGAGACATTGTTGACTACCATGTAAAACAAGGTTGTAGTACACCGGTTTTTGTTGGCACGAAAATTCGTTTTAATTGGTTGAAATCATCGATCAGCATTTACTTAGAAATGTCCTTTTCTTTTCCAAAATGCACAGGACGATAGCGACCTGGTTTTCGACGAAGAAATATTATCAGAAGCTGGAACGTCTTGGTCTTCGCTGGTGGCCAACAGCCGCGTGAAACGCGAACCTCCGCCGTCGTTGGAGGAACGAGGACACGGACGACATCGTCAGTCGGTCAGTGGCGGCAATGGCAGTAAATTGGCCGCCAAAGGCCTTTGGACTGGCCATCACAAGACGAAGAAACTGCACCAACAAGAAGACGGTGGCCAGATGAAGAAACATCGTGCCGGCCATGACGACACATCGACGATGGCCATTAAAAAGAGAGTCAGCGGTCGCGCCCAGCCGGCCAAGAAGAAGCACACGAAAAGAAACAGCAAAGCCAAAGCGATCGCCATGAAAATTCAGGCCGATGACGAGGACATGATGTTGGCCGATGGATCGGGTTCGGGAGACGGGCCAGTTATTCCACTTCCTCCGCCGATTGGTGGCGCAACTCCTGGCACTCGAAGTCGATTGTTTTTTTATTCTTTTTCTTTTATTGGCACGAATTAAATGATTGAATTTGAAAATTGCAGAGGTGTATCGATGCTCGATGCTGATTCAAGAGCCTTACAACGAAGAATTAAGTAACCGATTCAGCGACGATTTCGGGGACATGTCTGAGCGTTTCAATACGGCCATTGAACAAATTTATCAAACCGTGCCCGGTGCTCAGACGGCCACCGTTCAAACATTCGAGTCAGTTGCCGCATTTGATTTGGTCCTCTAATTCAAGTTAAAATAACAAATTTCTTCTTTGATAATTTTTTGGCACTATGAATATTGAAAATCAAAAAAATGAAAAACGATTCAAGGCGGACGAGCCAATTGTCGCTGACAAAAGTCAACTTTGACATTGAATCGCAAGATTTCGACGAAGAGAAGGTTATCAAAGAGACTCTGCGTTCGGCCATTCGAAACGGCCGAGTTGGATCATTTTTCGTCGAAAGCGAAGGATTCACGTTCCGGCCCGTCACCGGTAAGTCCGTTTTTTTCTTTTCTTTTCTTCATGAAACGCTTTTTAACCGTCCAATTTTCTTGTTCTTGGCTGATCTTTTAGGTCCGTCGATTAGTCCCATAGATCCCGAGGATCCCGAACTAACGGAAGATTGTGACGTTCCTTGTCAATCGGGTGGCGAATGCGTTCGTTTGGACCAGCGTTGCGACGGCACCGAAGATTGCCGAGACGGATCCGATGAGTATGGATGCCGTAAGTCTCTTTCCTTTTTGTTCTCTTCTAGATTTATTTTTTTACGTGGTTTTAGATGCCGAGACCAACAAAAAAAAACGAGACACGTCTATAACAATGGTGGGCGTTGGAATGGCTCTTTTTTGTTGTTGTTTGGAAGAGTAATATCTCTTCATCATCCCTTCATCGTCCTCCTCCCATTCCAACATTTTTTTTGGGGTTTTTTTTTTTATATATATTTTTTGATTTGTTTATTTTTTGGAGGCTGGTTTGATTGTAATCATCTCGAGTTTCATCACTCAACAAAGTCGATGGTCTGTAGACGTGATCGTAAACAACACGTCAGGATGAAAATGGAAAGGGGGATTAAAGGATGAACACGAAAGAAAAGGGGGATGCAAGTAGAAGACGATGGTTCCCAATCCAGCAGGGAAAAAAAAGAAGAAGAAATTTTGGTTTGTCCTGGTGGCTCATGTGATAAAAAATCACAATCAGAAGCCTCTCGATTAATGTAATGAAAAAGATGGACAGGCGATTTGTTAGTGTTGACTGAGAGGACACCCGTCCGGCTTGTTTGAATCAATCGATCATCCACTCGAATTTACGACACGATCCAGCTGGTCACATCCAAAAAAACACAAAAAACAATCGAATTTGAAACAAATGAAAAGGAAGAAAAGAAGGACTCCTCCCTATTTACATCGACACCTTTTCTTTTAAATGCCTTTTGTCATCGATTTTTTTTAAAGAAATTGGTTTGACTCGCTTTGAATATTTCAACTAATAGAGAAACGATGTTGTTCAAACAGAGGCGCCATCTCAACCAGGTCAACCAGCTGAGCCGTTGCCGGAAGAGTTGGATTGTCGTGGGGACATCAAATCCAAATGCCGAGGAACCAACAACCAATTCTATTGCGAGGAACATCAATGCGATGGAATCGTCAAATGTCCAGAAGGGGACGACGAAGAGGATTGTCCCAATTTAGTGTCGAGCACGACCCCTCCGGCTCCACCTCCCACAGCAGCCCCAACCACCCCAACAACGACGAGACCGGCCCCAACAACAACAACAACAACAACGACAACGCCAGAGCCAGAGCCAGAGCCAGAGCCTCCCCTACCAACTGGTAATGGACTTTTAGTTTTTGAGTTTTTTTGTTTAAGAGGAGGTTACGAATAATAATTACGAATGAAATGATTCAATGAACAAGTGTCTGGTACAAGTAAAGAAGACGTACGTGTAAAATGTTGATTGCAATGGCACGCAAAAAAGGAAGAAGGCGGGTGTGAACAGGGCGCACCTTTTCATGTTGGGGCGTTTGTAATTGTTTTTTCGAATGATGTCTTCGCTCACGAATTTCCGTTTCCTTTCGCCTGTGCTCCGCTGTGCGCGCCAATGACTCATAGGTCAAGCGGAGACGAAAGAAAAAAAAAGGGAACGTTTCGTGCTGGACAATGCCGATGAGGGTTTCAGCAGATGGCCGCCGGTATAGAGTTGTCTGTAGTTGCTGACTCGTAGGACGTTTGATCATGATTGCCGTTGGACGGATGTTGGTGGTGGTGGTGGGATGAATGATGCAGTCCTCGCAGATGCAGTCGGAATATTTGTTGTTGTTTACATCGATGACGAGAGACGATGGGCAACGTAATCATTTGTATAAAACGATGATGGATGATTTTTACCTTCCTCCCTCCCTCATGTCCGCGGCATATTTGTATGGAAACGGCTTAACTCATTTTTTAAAACTTTGAATAGCTGACTGATTTCATGTGCAGCTCATTCATTGCCGCATCACGATTATTCATTGTTTTATTTGATTTTTTATTATTTTGGAAAAGGTTGCCCGCAGGACCAGTTCAGTTGCGATGGCCGATGCCTTCCCTTTTCCGTCTTTTGCGATGGCCGTGCCGATTGTTTGGATGGAGGGGATGAAAGCGATTGTCCCGTCATTGGTGAGTCTATTGCCCCTTTATTTCATTATTCGTTTATTGGTTGGACAAAATCTCTCCTAAAAGGGGGGGGGGGGGTCACAAACTTTCGTCATTTCCAACAAAGCGAAAAGAATGCGTAAGTCGAGAGGTTCGAATGTCGTTCGTAAAACGAACGCCATCTGGTGGAAACGGTGCGCTCGTCTCAGTCGCTCTGTCACCTGATCTCCATTTTCTACCATACACACACACAACACACACACACACGCAAGAATGTTTCCAAAACGAATCTTTCTGCTCTTTCGTCACTAGACGTCGCCCACCTTTTTTTTCTTTTTGATGGTGGATTCACGTCAGCGCAATTGGAACCCCTTTGCCTCTAAATTTCCATGGAAACCAGACATCCACCACGCACGTTGCTCTTTTCCTTTTCATTGGCTTCGTTTCCTCGGCGCCATAGACGCCGACACAAGTGCCAATCATCGCGGTCAAAGGTCTTTTCCCCTTTTTTCGTTTTTCGTTTTTTTTAACTGTTTAATTTACCTGCCGAAATTAGAATTTGGCTGGCAACGGTGAACGTCTAAATGTGAGTCGATGTCTCATCCGACTGGCGGCCGGTCAGGAACGGAAAAAAAAAAAAAGAATTCCGTCGACCGGCCAAATGTCACGAAGACACGAAATGTGTGGAATGCGTCCCGCAATGAGTCGGCGAAATGAAGAAAGACGAAAAATTAAAAAAAAAAAAAAAAGGCTGGACTTGCCACCGTTTGTGCGCTCTCACGTCACCAAGACACACGGTGGCAATCAAAGTGGGTTGTGTGTGTACGCCTGTACGGGTTCTCTACGCGTCAATAGGTCAACACGCCTTGAACACGCCAAGTTGTGTAGGGTCTTGCCTACAAGGAAAAGGCCTGGTCTTCTTCTCCAGTGTCTGTGTAGTAGACGTGGTTGATGTTGATGTCACGGATGTCTCGACTGCCTACCACAGAGGAAGAGTTTCGGTTCATTACTCGTTCGAGTACAGCCAGGCTCTTCTGTGAAACGCACAGCTTATTATGTGTCGAATGATTTCGATCATTTCAAGTGGCTGCTGCTGCCAACTCTTGTTTTTCCCCCCTTGGCCTTTTTCTTTGTTGTTGTTGTTGTTGTTTCCTTTTGCTGCCTTCTTCTCTGTACCTTTTTCATATTATTAAAAAAAACGCACTACGTAGCCTTCGGATGTCATCAGCCAGCGAGAAAAACCCAAAAGGGGTAGGCGAGAAAGAAACGGGGAATATGAAAAATCCGGCGTGAAGAAGCTCAATGGAGCACAACGTGTCTAATAAATATTGGATGCAATAGACTGGGATACGTACATGAAGTAGCAGTAGCAGATAGGCGATGCGCAGCAGCAGCAAAAGAAGTCCCCTTCCCCCTCTCTCCCCGACCAAAATAATAAAAAAATAAAGAGAGAAAAAAAAAAAAAAAGGCGGGTTGGTGCTCACGCTCCGTTCATCATCTGCTCATCAGTCCGACTCTGACCGTCTCAAGCTCCGGTTTGCTCTCTCTTCTTTGTTTCTTGTCCTTTTAAGCCTCTGCCTTCATCGTGTCGACGCGATTAGGGAAAAGAAGTTTTCGATTTTCTTGATTTCTCGCACCTTGATTTCGCTCGCAGTTTGCGGGAACCCGTAAAAATTGAAGGTGTTTGAGACCTATCCGATCGTGAAAAGTGTTTGAATCTCATCCGCTTCTGTGTGTGATGTAAATTGTGCCGCTTGTGCGCTTCAAAACTAAAACGAGTCGCTATAAATCTAAAGTTTGTGCAGCGTTGCAATTCGTGCATCGGCAACCGAAGAAATCAAAAGAAAAGGAAGATGATGATGTATTATTGAATGATGATGATGATGATTGCCCCGTTGATGGTTCAACGCTAGACCGCAAGCAACGGAAAAAAGAGAAATTAAGAATCCCCTCCTCGGGCCAGAAAAGGAGGGCAAAAGTATTAAACAAAAGAGACGGTAGACATAGAAGCGCGTACAACGTTGTTGTTATTGTTGTTGTTGTTGTTGTTGGTCGGTAATGGGACGCAATTGAGCGCCACCAGTGCGTTACTGGCTCTACCATCAACAATTCGGCGTCGTTGTTTTCCTTCATTTCCTTTCTGTGCGCTTATGATTCGTGATTGTTCGTGATCGGGCTTTCGCCAGCCGATCAACCATTCTTCTTTCTTTTATGGTAACTCTGGGCGCAGAAAAAGCAAAAAAGAAAAACACAGGGAAAGAAGGGAATCACGCGTGATCCGGCCTAATCTCGGCGTCAGTTGCTTTTCTCATCCGCTTTGATCGTTGCCTTTGGTCGTTGCCTTTGGTCGTGGCTTCATCATCCGACTCTCCACAAAGATTATCACGACTCTTGATTTTTTCCTTTTTGTTTATGTTGTTTTCTTTTCCACATTTTGCTGTTATTGAGTTTTGGTTCGTCGTTTAGCCTCTCCCTCCGTTCCGCATCCATTTACATTTCTGATCGGATTCGGCTCGAACGAGACGCGACGAGAAATTTAATTCCGCGCTCGCCACCGCTCTTCAACTGCCTTGCCTTGTTGTTGTGATCCAATCGGGCAAGAATCCCCCACCCCTTTTTTCTTTGGTGTGTGTGTGTGTGTGAGTGTGTGTGCGTGCGTTACTGTATGGTGGCCCAGTTTTTGTGCACCGACTGGGAATTATTATTATATCGGACGTGCAGTCAGTTAGTCCATTCTCGTTTTGTTTCTTAAACATTCGAAAACTGAACGAAAAACATTTTGGGTTGCGTGCGTTTCTGCCAGTCCTTTTCGCAATCGTCTAATTAGATTAAATTGGTTCGTCTTCATTGGCCGACAACATGAAAACGTCATTTGGCTGGTTTGCCTTGTGCGTGATTGTAGCGGTGACGTTAGCGCCAGTTCTGGCTCAAAGAGGTCGCAAAAATGGCAACAATGCCAAACCAATTCGAGGTATATTTTTGTCCACTCTAAATTCTCTCCTTTTTTTTCTTCTTTTTTTTTTCTTTTTTTCTTTTCTTTTGAAAAAAAGGGTTGTCTTGCAATATAAAAACTGATATTTATGACCGGTGCTAAAATGTAGCGTTTTTTTTTTTTCCTTAAAACAAAAAAACAAAAAAACAATTTTCTAGAATGTCAAAGTGGCGAATTCAAGTGTCGCAACAACCAATGCATCTCCAACGAACAGGTATGCGACAAGTATGCCGACTGTCCCGACAAGGAAGACGAAGAAAACTGTCCATTTGGTAAGTTTTTTTGTTTCTTCTTCATCCGGGGAGTTTGGGGCGTGACGATTATTAACGACTACCTGAAACTGACGACATTGCTAAGCAACACGCTTACTGTATGTCTCTTTTATTTCTGGCCACTCGCATGAAAACAAAATCCCAGTGAGAAATGAGCGCATGTGTCCGGCCAGAAATAAGACTTTTACGTTGTCATTGTTGAGTGTTGGCGTTGCTTGTTTGTTTGTCCACCGTCGTTGAATGATATTAACACCTCCTTTAACAATAAACAAACCGAACAAAACATGGGCTGCTGCATCAAAAACAGAACCGCCGCCGCCGCCGCCAACAACAACAACAACACCGGCGGTTTGCCAAGGCTTTCAATGTGCTGACGGATCGACGTGCCTGAACGAAGCCTCGCTGCAATGCGATGGCCGGGCCGATTGTCCCGACTTCTCCGACGAGTTGAATTGCCCTCAACCACCAGCTCCAGGTAGGCGCGTCTGTTTTCTTGTTCAGTGTCTGCCTTCTGCATTTGGTTGTGTACGACGTGGTCCGTGCCACAAGCTTTCCAACCTGGAGGACGGAGGACGGGTGAGTTGATTCGCTTTGTTTGTAAAACCTGACCGAATGTGGGGCCCTGATGTGCATCAATCAAAAGAGTCGTCTTTTCTCTTTGCTGGGCGGCGCCCGAGAGAGAGGACGGCAAACCAAAAAAGACGAGTGTATTCATGTGACTTTGCTTGATGTGCAATTGTGCATGGATGAGCGCCAATGGAAGGCTCTTTGACTATTTGAAAACAACGAAATCGTTCAGTTTTTAATGAAAAGGACTCGATGATCACGAGATGGTGATTCATCTTAATTCATTTGATATTACGTTTGGCTTGTTTCATAAATGACGTCAACGTTGTGGTGTTGCAGGACCCGAACCGTGCCAGGCGGGCGAGTTCCAGTGCAAAAGCGACAAGACCTGCATCGCCATTGCTCAGCGTTGCGACGGAAGAGACGACTGCCGAGATGGTAGCGACGAAATTGGATGCCGTAAGTTTTTTTCTTTCTTTCCTTTTTTTTAAATCTTCCTTGCTTCAACGTTTTGGGCAAGTTTTTTGTTCGACTGATGTGCCATTTCCGCCTTGTCTCCATCCCAGTGCTAATTCACAAGTCAACGATATGTTGTGTGGAGGTCGTTAACAGCGGCCCTCAAGTGTCACGTTACAATTTTCCATTGATATTATTTGAAAAAATTGCAGTAGACGTGAACAAGTGCGTAGATCAATCAATGTTTGAAAAACGCAATCAGAAAAATTCTTGTGTAAAATTGCTTTCTGATTGCATTTCTCTGACGTTCGATTGCATTTCTCTGACGTTCGATTGCATTTCTCTGACGTTCGATTCATTTCGCTAGCGTTGGTAATTGAACTCTGGCTAATGTGATTTTCTTTTGATATTTTGATATTTCGATATTTTGATATAATTAAAAAATAAATAAAAAAATAAATAATAAAAATCGTTGACTGGATGCAGTGTGCACCAAGAACCAATGGCAATGCGATTTTGGCTCGTGCATCGACGGCAAACTGCGATGCGATGGCAAAGTGGACTGCCCAACCGACCAGTCGGACGAGGCCAACTGCCGTAAGTCAAACACGTTTCAATCATCCGTCCTTGCGTGAATCTCGTGTACAGAGATGACGTTTACGTTCACATCTCTAGTCTAAATGGCCTCATTTCTTTTGCTTTTTGATTTGCATGCGTCCCTTATTTAACGACTGGCTTTACGCTAACGACCGTCATCGTCACGATGACAATAACGATACCTTAACCTGGCTGTTGAATGTGCAACAGCGTCGGTGTGCCCGACCAATCAATTCATGTGTTTGTCGTCTGGTCGGCCGGTGCTCGTGGCCGGTGGCTTCAGCACCAAAGCGCAATGCATTCCGCTGTGGCAAAAATGCGATTCGATCGCCGATTGTTCCGACGGTTCCGACGAATTCGATTGCGGTACATCGACTCTCACTTTTTTTTCTTTTTGTTTGATTATTTTTGAAAAATTCAATTCCTTTCTCCTTCTTCACTTGTCGCTTTCCTTCTGTGCAAACTATGAAATTCGATTTTTGCTTTGATCTAATGATGGCCAATCATCGAACGCTTATAACCCAGTGGCTTTTTCATTCATTCATTCGACTATTGATCTATGACGCTGGTGCATGCTGACGACTCGCCAAACCCAATCAACCAACGAATAGACAGAGACTGCCCCGACAATCGAAACGATCTGTTTAATTGCGGTAACGGCCTTTGCTTGCCCGCCTCGGCCCGATGTAATATGGTCATCGAGTGTCCCAACGGAGCGGACGAATACCTCTGTCAGGGTATTTGAACAATCGTTTTTTTTTTTTTTTTTTTTTTTAAATGGCGTCGTGTCCTCTGCTTCTGCCCATGCTTCCCCATTCATTATTGACCTTTGGCTCAATATTTGAACTTTCTTTTTTCCCCTCCTATAAGTGGTGATGGTTGCGAGTTTTTAAGTTGATTAGCTTTCATCTTCGTGAGTTAGTCAACTCATTTATTCCGCCCTTCCTCTAAACAAAAAGGTAATTATGACGCATTGTGTGCTGCGCTAGCCTTGTGATGTGATTTTGAGCTTGCATAGAAGACGAAAGGTTCAAGTCTGGGACGCGGGGGGGGGGAAAGCGATCCCGGTGGATCCGATTTCGAATATTTCGTTGTTGCCTTTCATTCCATCGGAACTCTTGACCTGAATTTCTTTCTCGCCGTGGGGTTCAGCCACGCTGTACGTCTGCAATCGTTTCAGCTTTATATTACACTCCGTTCGATTGCATATACGGCATATAGACGGTGTAGAGGGACGAGGAAGACGAGAGAGGGCCATCGAAACGATCAAGAAAGCGGATGAAGCGCGTGCATCTGACGGGCTCGTCTTAATCATCAGTTTGGCCGCGTCTCTTTTTGCTCCAACGGAGGCCCTTCTGTTCTGTTTCCTACTTCATCAAGTTTCAAATTGAATCATGTGTCGGGACACATTTTTTCATCTCTCTCCCATGCTGATTATCGATAGAATTTCAGATTTTTTTTCTTTTCTTTTAAGGCTCTTGCTATGACGTAGGCCACGTAGTTAACTGAATTACGGTCTTTCTTTTCCGCCGATTTTCCAAAAACACTGAGGCAGCCGTTCAGCTCGTGTCCTAAAAAGATGACAGTTTCTATAGTTAGTTATTGCATTTAGAAAAGAAAAATAAATAACAGGGCACGTAGGCCGAATGGCGTATGCGGAGCCATGGTATGGAATCTATAACACGGTGGCGGTTGGTCTCTTTTGTTTAATCTCGCCGGCCTCTTGGTGTGTCGAGTACGCCCTAACAACTTCGTTTTTGTCTTTACGTTTGTCTTGCGTTTCATCCTTTTTCTGTGTCGCCTGTCTCTTGTGTTGCTCTAAAAAAATGTGTAAAACCAAAATCAAAAGCCAACCAAAATTTGACGTCGTGACTCGAGTAGTGACGGAATGGACGACGCCTTCGAATGTGATGCCGACCGAAGCGGCTCCAACGTCTGCGCCCCCAGTCGATGAATCTGCCGGAGGAGGAGCAGGTTCATCGACCAGCGATTGTCGTTCGGATGAGTTCCAGTGCGACGATGGGTCGTGTGTCGGGCGACATTTCCGTTGCGACAACGTGCCCGATTGCAGCGACGCCAGCGACGAAGACAATTGCAGTACGTTTTCTTTTGTTTTGTCCTTATAGTTTTTATTGTTTTCGATAGTCTGCCCTCCACGCGTCCTCTGCGATTTCATACAAAACATCTCGATGCGTAATGTGTGCCCTTGACGAGGTCAGCATCGACAAGACGTTACCGTTCGTTTTCAATTCGAAACCGTCGAATGATGATTTCAATATCAATTTCAATATCAATTTCAATTTCAATTGAAAAGTGGACGCGCACGACTCGAATTTCGCTGATGGCATCCGCATTCTGTAGACCGAGACATTTTGCCTCTGCTCCGTATGTTTGCATTGGGGAAAAGGCCATTTGCAGCATATATCCGTTTTGGGATGGAATCATGTTTGCCCATTCAGCGGGGAGGGGCCGCAGTCGTCCTATTTCCCAACTCTACTTTTTTCTTCTTTTTTTTTTTCTTCTTTTGCTCTGTGCACTTAAATCTCTTAAAGAGAGACCCCCCCCTCTCTTACGAGTGCTGAAACGACTGGAACGCTGGCGATCCAGACTACCAAAACGGAATGTGGCAGTTGCGTTACATTCAGCCGTAGGAGATTGCCATGCCCCTCTTAAACGCATACGGATGTAGGTTTGAAGGGAAACAAATTGCAGCCTCGTCTAGCAGCTGCGCATGTAAATGATGTCAAAAAATAGAATCAAAAAGAAAAGAGTGAAATATGTGGGGGGGTTTACAGGCTAGGAGGGTTTGTTGTTTTTGCTAAGTGACTGTTCGCCTACTGCACTCTGGCGCATTGAACTCGATCCACACAAAAAAGGGAGGGGAGCTGCGAAATTCATTAGGTCGTCTTCAACGATATGGGGGCTTTTCACATATTGGCTGAAAAGTCGGAACTTGCTTCCCTAACGTAAAGCCGGGACTTTTATTCACTCCTGCTCTACACGCGTGTTATTGTATATATTTCTTTCTTTCTTTTATTTCTTCGAGATGCGCTTCTTATTTTCAGCGCTGCGTTCGCTGACCTGAAACTCGGCGAAAAAGAGACACTTTGTCGATCGATTTTTGTGGGCGGGGACGCTGCGAAGAGCGCTGGAGGGGGTGTTTTCCAAACCAAAGTTATTCCAGAGATTGGGCTGTAACGTTTTGAAATTCGTGCGAGGCTTGTGCTCTCCTTTTGTTGGGAGAAAGCCAAGGGGCGCCGGAAGTCTGCCCAATGGCTGGGAAACACACGAGTTCTTCTCTTCTTCCCTTTTTTTTTAAGTGGCGAAAATTAGAAACTCGACCTCGATCCAGTGGAGGTCACTGACGATTGACGTCGCTTTTGTTTGGTTTTTTTAAATTGGCGAACGAAGAAAATCGGTTTAAAAACATCAAGCCAATTAGCGATGGATGCAAAGTCGCCATCGCCAATCTCAGATTCTTTGTGTTGACGGCGATTATCGATCGACATCAATGAAGACGGTAATGACGTGTTAGTTTGTTCATCGAAGAAATAAAGGACGAGTTGTGTGACATGACTCGACTCTAGTGTTGCACTTGACAGCCAAATTAGTTTTGAATTGCTTCCCTCGTTTTATTTTTTTTTTTTTTTAGATTTGGGGGCAGGGTCATTTAGCTGCTCGTCCATGTCCTTCCTTGTTGTGTGTCGTTGCTTTACGTGTCCGCTCAGTGTCGTTTCTTTTTTGTGTGTGTTTTGCTTTCATGATTTTTGCTTTTCATGTCATCGCCGCCTTGGCTTCAACCCCACCGTTCAACCCAAAAAACAAACAAAAACAAACAAACAAAAACGGAAGGTTTGACGCCACCGTGTTCGTGGCCGAACCCTTTCCGCTGCGGCGACGGCAGCTGCATTGACGCCAGCACGCAGCGGTGCAACGGCGTGGCCGACTGCGCCGACTCTTCCGACGAATCAGACTGCGCTTTTCGTAAGACGACTTTTCTACTTGCTTTTATCCAAACTGGACGCTCCGTTTTCACGTTTGGGTTTTTGTTTAAATTATGATTCACTTTGCATACGTGTGTGGTTGTTATGTTAGCGTTGCTTTGGTTAACGTTGTTCTGTCCTTAATTGGTTGTGAGTACCGAAATGAAATTTCATAAAATCATTGGTCGTCGTCGTCGATCGATCGATTCGGCCCAAAGGAGAGAGAAAATGCGAGTTGATGCATCTGCTGATTCGATTGTTCATCATTTGATTGCATTTTGTCTTTGATATTCTTCATTGCGTTTGGTCGTCTTTCTTCGTCGACATTGATCATCATCCATCTATGCTCACATGATATTTATTTTCTTCTTTGATGTGGACGAACAGTCAAAGAATGCCCCAGCAACGAATTCCGCTGCACGGACGGCACTTGCATCGACATCCGGCGAAAATGCGATGGATACGGTGACTGCCGTGACCGATCCGACGAGATCAACTGCAGTAAGTGCATCGCTGTTTTTTTTTGTGTGTTGCTCTTTTTCGGCTGATGGCTGGCAGAATTGCCCTTGTTTATGTTGCGCTTTTTTCACGTTTCCCCCGCTCCATCCACTCGCTATGAGAGATAAAGGGCGAATAAAGGGGGACAAAAAATGGCTTATATTAAATGCTGTATCGTGCTGCATACACTCAACTGATGGCCCGAAATGCCAAGATGAAGTGCTCGTCATGAATCAATGGCAGCCATCAAATTCGTGGCCGAAAAAAACGAGATTCTCTCTTCTTCCCATTTCCCCCCACACGCCGTGTCTTTGGGTTCGGCTATAGTTCCGTTACATCTCGCAATCAATCATATCTTTTTCACAGAATATCGGATATTCTTTCTTTGTCATCTCTCGTCGGGTAGTGGGACGGGGGAGACGCAGCTTTTACGATGATTGCGAGGACGACGGGGCTGCGTGGCCAGCAAGTTATTTGGGTCTGGCCGGCTATTATTTTTCTTTCTGCCTTTTTCTTTTTATTATGCGACATTTTTTCCATTGCATCATCACAAGTTTTACCTTTTTTGTTCCCTCTCCCTTTTCTTGGTTGTCTTTTTTTTTTATTTTTATTATTTTCTTTGGCTTGCCGCACGCAACGTACAGTTCATCTTTAGAACAAAAATGGGTTTTTGTTGATTGTCTCGAAAATACTATCGGCCCTTTTGTAGCCAAATACGATTACGTCTCACGGAAGAATTGCAAGAAGAACAGAGACGAGGCCTATAATTCAATCAGGTTCTATACTACCGACTGCAAGCCGATTTCTATTCAAATCCAATCCACAAAAGGGGCAAGACGGGCAGCAATCGAAATCGTGTCTAACTTTGATAACGAGATGAAATCGATGACGAGCATAGGGCGGGGAGATTATCGAACCATTTGCCTTCATAATGTCGGAATAATAAAGACATTTTTGAATCGAGTGATTTCAATATTCTATTGTATTTGTTGTGACGCTAGTCTACGCGTTTGCTTTTGTTTGTTGTTTCTTGTCTATTTATTTTTTTCCATTATCCATTTTCCATTTTCCATTTTCCTTTTTTTTTATTTTGTTGTTTGCTTTTTTCGTTTGTCCGTGCAGCTTCTTGTTTGGCCGATCAGTTCCGCTGCTCGTCCAGTGGTTTCTGTATCCCGTCCAATCAAAAATGCGACGGCATCGTCGACTGTCCGGATCGTGACGATGAAGTCGATTGTGCCACACCTCCCCCGCCAGGTTTTGTTCTCTTCTTTTCGTTGTTTCTCTTTGTTTGACGCGCCTTTTATTTTTTGATTTTTTCCGTTTGCCTTCATTTTTGCAAAGACCAAAAAACTCGAACCTAATTGAATTTTGCGCAACAGTTTGCACGGAATACCAGTTCAGATGCAGAGACGGGACTTGCTTGGATTCGCGTCGACGTTGCGACGCCCGTTACGATTGCCCCGACGAATCCGACGAAGAAGATTGCGGTAAGTTTCATGATTTTCTTTCATGCGTGTGAATTCCCCCCCAACAAAAAAAAAATAACTTGAACGTTTGACGGTCAATACGGCAATCAGTCGGTTGAATCGAGTCTCGTTTGACGTGCCGTTTGACGTGTCGTTTGGGTGCCGTTTTCCCGTCACGAAATCACTAACATGTGTCGACGTGAATGTTGATGAATGCTGAATAATAAAACAGGCTCGTCTTGGTCGTTACTAGAAGGCACAGAAGCAGATCGCAAGCGTTGCCGGCCGACCGAGTTCGCTTGCGATTTGGCCCGCTGCATCGAGTCGGCCATGCGATGCGATAACTTCTACGATTGCATCGATCTCTCAGACGAGTTGAATTGCACCGGTTGGCAATCTAATAATCGCATCCCTCAACCCAACTCGTTAGACTTTGCCTTGTAGTTAAACACCTGCTTGTTCTGCCCCTAAAGAGTAGAGACTTTCCGAGTGCCCGTCACCTGACGTCGTTTTCTGATTTTCCTCTATAGCTCAAATTCCTTTGATTTTTGCTTGAGTTAAATTGGATTTTTCTCTTGAGTTCATTTCTCTCTAGTTCATTTCTGTCTAGTTCATTTCTGTTTGAATGGTTTCGCCAGTTATTGGCCAGCACGTTCCGTTGGTTTGTTGTCCGCCTGCTATTCCTCAGAGAAAATGTTTCTATCGGTTTCAATTGAATTTTAGACTGCCGGACGGACCAGTTCCGCTGCGATAGCGGCCAATGCATCGAAGGTAACAGACGATGCGACAGGACCGTCGATTGTCCCGACCGAAGTGACGAGAGCAACTGCGGTAAGTTTGTACCCAACTCTGCCGTTTGATAGTTTGATTTTCGAAATTTCGAAATCGAATTTCAGGTGTTCAATGCAAAAATGGTGAATTCAGCTGTGCCAGTGGCGATCAGTGCGTGCCCTACAGTTTGGTGTGCGACGGTCGTAGGGACTGTCAGGACTTTTCCGACGAGGCCGAATGCCGTAAGTTTCATTTCTCAATCGCTTCCAATTGCTCATCCGTCATCGCGGTCATTCTATTCGAAATCGAGTACAATTCGAAATCGATGAGGTTAAAACTGATTAAGAATTAAGAGAGAAGAGATAGAAATAAGATGGCGGTGACGCGCCGTCAAATGATACACTACGTTGGTAACATGTAAACGAGGCTCTTGTCATCGTGTGTCTGTCTGTCTGTGTGTGTGTGTGCGTATATGGTGGGACAAAAATGAAGAATGGACCAAGTGTCCGGAGGGAGAATTCTCGTGCGAGAACGGGCCGTGCATCCCGATGGAGCGCCGTTGTGACGGCCAAATCGACTGCCCCGAATCCAGCGACGAATTCGACTGTCGTAAGTTGCTCATCGTCGCTATCAACAAATTAAAGACAAAACTAAACTAAAACAAACCAAGCCTCTGAAAACAAAGGAACCATTTTTTAGTTTTTGAAGTTATATTTCTCGTGTGTGTGTGTGTGCAGTCGAGAGAAAAAGACAAATAACAGCGCGATCCCCATCTCTGTCTACATCTATAACTCATTCCCAATGTTTGCTTCTGCTATTCCCCTTGTTTTTTTTTCCCTCCCCTCTTCTTCTTCGCCCTTTTTTATGTTTTCCATACTCGTTCACCATTTTGGCTTCATCGATCGTCGGCATTCTTTGCCAACTTGTGAAGAGAGGGACACGCCTCTCTCGCTGTGTTATGTATACGTCTAAACCGAAACGCTACAACTCGTGTACTACGTAACTCTTCTAGACTACCATTAAGAAAGTAAACGCTAAGCATTTTGGCCATTTCTTGTGCGGCTGTGATTCATCAATGATCGACAACTTGACTGTACTTGTCTAGAAGATTAGTTTCTGCTGTCATTCACTAACTCGAATGTTGACTGTACTATCGTCAAAACGATCATCTCCTCATCCCCTTAAAAATAACAAACCAACCAACCAACGAACAAAAAATTCATTTTAATTGTTTCTTTGTCTTGTCTTTGACAGCATCCAGAAACGACGAGCTCAATTTGAAAACTTACCCGGCCGATCAGACTATTCTCCAAGGTAAGGACTTTTAAATCAACTGAAATCAAACAATTTCTTGCACTAGACAAAAATGCAACATGTTTCATGTCATTCCACTTATACACGCTGCCTAACATTCAAATTAAAGGCATCGTTGGTAAGTATCTCCTTCATGTCCTCCTCGCCTCGTTCACGCACGAATCATTTCAATCCCTCCTGTTGCATGAAAGACGCGATTAATCCGAAAACGTGTCACATGATTAGGTCGTGAGGTGGTGTTCCAGTGCCGTGACGAAGGCCCCGCCAGAGCGCCAGTGCGCTGGACTCGTGGCAGCGGACTCGCTTTGCCTCCGTCCACTCGCGACAACAATGGACGCCTGGAAATGCCCAACATTCAGCCGGAACACACTGGAACGTACATTTGCGAAGCTGTCGGCTACCCGGCAACGACTCCAGGCGCCCGAGTGTCCGTCTATCTCAAAGTTGAACCTTGTAAGTCCATCTCAAATCGGCCAGTCTATTTTCTCGTGTCCAAAACAAACAAAACCAGATACTAACACGAACATGTGCATCGGCCATTTCTAACCTGGCCAATTGTCACACATTCATAAACAAGCTGCTCTTGGATCGGCTCGTGTGGCCAATCGGTCGGGAATTCGAGATTCCCGGCTCGACTTGCCTTTCGTCCACGCAAAGTTCCAGTCGGATGTGGATCGTTTCCTTTTCCCGTCCGATCACGGTAAAACTAAAAAACGCGCACGCCAAAAAGTGTGTTTGAAAACAAAGGAAAAATGCCCGCCGAAATGCATGATCGGCTTTTGATGTTTTTCGTTCGGTTGTTAATTGATTGTATTTTTTAAAAAATCGTCTATTCTAAACGCATGTGGATGTCAATTGTTTTTACCTGGAAAATGTCCACGCGTAACTCGACCATTTGTAATAAACAGTTGCCGAGCCGACCACACGGCCGCCAACGGCTTGCGGAGTCAACGAGGCCACGTGCATGAACGGCGAATGCATCCCGAAGAACGCGGTTTGCGACGGAGATTTCGACTGCTCCGACCAGTCTGACGAAATGCGATGCAGTAAGCAATTCATCATCTTTGCCTTTCTTTCTTTATTTTTGTCCTCCACATTGAATACACACATTTTTGCAACACAACGCGCAATACGTAGGTCTGCTGGGTTGTCAACCGAACGAATATCAATGCGCCAACAAGCGATGCGTGTTGAAGAACTGGCGATGCGATGGCGACGACGATTGCGGAGACAATTCCGACGAGCTCTACTGCAAGCCAAGCCCGCCAGGTTTTGATTTGCCTATTCTTAATTGTATCCGTCTCGGAACTTGATCGAACTAATCACCATCATTTGCACTCGTTTGACTGACGACGGTGGCGGCCATCAGGATCCGCGTGCCGCCACGACGAATTCCAATGCCAATCGCAAAACCAGTGCATCCCGCGCTCTTTCCACTGCGACATGGAACTCGATTGCCAAGACCGCAGTGACGAAATCGGATGCTGTAAGTTTTTTGCTTTTGGCTTGCTCCTATACACTCGGTTCATCCATCACATTGATTCGTTTGCGTGAATGGCCAGCCAAACCGACGATCCTCATCCCACCGCCGCCGATGATCAATATCAATATCGGCACAACGATCGTCATCAATTGCACGGCCGTCGGAGTTCCCACTCCCGAAGTGGTCTGGCGTCTCAACTGGGGTCACGTCCCCTCCAAGTGCACCATGACGTCAGAGTCGGGCTACGGCGTACTGACTTGCAAGGACGCGCAAATCATCGACCAAGGCGCCTACAGTTGCGAAGCCATCAACGCCAAGGTATTTAGCCAAGTGCAATTGTGTAGGTTTTCAAACTCTAGGTTTTGTCGGTTTCTCTTTCAAAACTAAAACTAAAACTAAAACTAAACACAAAAATGAATAAACAGGGCTCGACGTTTGCCGTGCCCGATTGCATCGTCGTTGTCAAACCATCGGCCGACATTTGCATCGACGAGGAATTCAATTCGGCTGCCGTCTCACCGGCCGACTGTTTGCCGTGCTTCTGTTTCGACCACACGAAAGAATGCAGTTCCAGTTCGCTGTACGTCAGCCAATTGCCGCCGCCCAGCGACCAGTTCCAGCTCATCACCTTGCGCACCGACACGATTCGCACGTCGTCCAGCGCTCGCCTGTTCTCTTCGAGAGACGCGGGCTCGTCGGGCGCCGCCAACCGCGTCTACCTCCGCTCACCCAACGCCAACGACGGCATTCAGGCCTACCGACGCGACTTCAATTCGAGGAGCGAAGTGGCCTATTTCAACTTGCCGCCGTCCCACCGTGGATACCAGCTCCTCTCTTACGGCGGCCAAATCAAATACCGGCTGACCTACCGCGGTTCCGGCTCTTCCATCCGCGCGCCGGACGTCATCCTGCGAGGCAACGGCATCACGTTGTACCACGAGAGTCGCATCCGACTGGAGCCGAACCAGCCGGTGGAAGTGACCGTCCGCTTCCTGCCGGAAGACTGGACAAAAGGATCTGATGCCCGCGACTCGGCCAGACGTGAAGATTTGATGATGGTCCTCCAGTCGATCGAGTACTTCCTCATCCGGGCCTCTTATGTGGAGAGCAGCGTTTTGGACACGACCATCACCAACATCCGCATGGATACGGCCATTGAACAAAACTACAATCAGGGACAGGCCGTTTTGGTGGAAGAATGTCGTTGCCCTCGCGGCTACATCGGCCTATCTTGCGACGTAACATTTTGTTTTCCTATTGTCTTTTCTAAATCGACTCATCCGACAATCCGACATGGAGGTGGGTTCAATATTATTTGGTCCTTTTTTTTCCCATTTTTGTTGTTGTTTCTAGTCTTGCGCACCCGGTTTTGTCCGTGAGGAAACCAGTTCCGGTCGCTATCTGGGCCGCTGCCTTCCTGAAACATGTAAGTATCACCTGTTCCAAATGTATTTTCTTCTTTCCTTTATTGATTTCACGTTATCAAAACACATCGACATTTTCACGGTTTATGCGGGGGGGAGAGAAAACATATTTTCACGCATGGCCTTCACGCACATTTTTTCTTTTGGCTCTTTTCTCCAACTGCTTTTTGGCTACTAGTTTGCGATTCGACTTACCAATGGACTTGTGCCAGCGATGGCACCTGCGTCGACCTCAATCGACGTTGCGACGGTCGTTTGGATTGTGGCGACAGTAGCGACGAAATGAATTGTTCGCAGCCTCGACGTATTGGCACAGTTTTTTTTTATCTAGGCTTTTTCTTTTGTGAAAACATTGCATGCCATTAACGCTTGATATTGCTCCACGCCATGTATGACTGACAGAATGCGATGCCAATAACGAGTGGACGTGTTACGATGGAAGTTGCATCGACGTCAGGCGGCAATGCGACGGTCGTATGGATTGCCGTGACCGCAGTGACGAATTCGAGTGCCTAACGCCAAGTAAGACTCTTTTTTTCGGCCATTTTCACGCAGTTGCACCGTCGGTTTATGCAGCACGGACCAACCTGAATAACCGCGTGCGGCTCAATAGTTTGCTAATTTTTTTTGATGCACTAACTAAGATAACTAACTGCATGCCGTGCCTTGCACGTTGGGCTTGTGACGCTTGTTTTGGTTTTGTTAGCCTGCGATCCGACGAGCCAATGGACCTGCGATGACCGGTGCGTCGATGCGAGCAAACGTTGCGACGGTGTCCGCGACTGTTACGACTACACCGACGAGCTCAACTGTCAAGGTTTTTATCGATACGCCGTAGTTAATTGGTTCTTTTGTATTCTGGTTTAAAAGTCTCTGCTTTTCCCGTAGGTATTTGGATTCTGTAGAGGGTAGTGGTTGGTTGGTTGGATGGATGGATTCATTTATTTTTATTCTTATTTCCTCGTCTTGTTTCATTTGATTTGGCTCGTTCTAATGTTGGCTTTTGCATCATGTCGTTGGTGGATGATTTCGTCCGTTGGTGCAATGGGGACTAAACAAAACAAAAAACACGAAACTGAACATTTGATTGAAGGCTGCCATGCCCAATCGGAATGGCGTTGCGCCAACAGTCAATGCATCAACGCCACTCGATACTGCGATCGTAACGTCGACTGTGCCGACGGAACCGATGAAATGTACTGCCCCATCCAAGGTGTTTCTCTCTAGTCGTTAGACGCTTCTTTGATTTCACTCGATTTCAGCGCACAAACTATTTTTCGATCCATTCATCATTTCCTATAATGACATTTCGTAGCGACTAGTCTGGTCTAGCGACGCTTTCCACCTGCTTTTTTATTCTTTTCTGATTCATCCCTCTTGCCTTTCTTTTTGTTTTTTGGGGTTTTTGATTGGAAACTCGATTCGATGGATCGTACCGTCAGGGTGCGACCTGGCCACCAGGTTCCGATGCGCCAGTGGCGAATTGTGTTTGGACAAATCGCTCCGATGCGATGGCCATTTCGACTGCAGTGACCACAGCGACGAATGCAATTGTCCAGGTTTGTTGAGCGTAGAATTCAAGTCACAAGAGTCTCTTTAAAAAAAGAAAGAAAGAAAAAAAAGAAAACAATAACATAAAAGAGACGTTTGGCTTGTTGCTACTACTACAACTACTACTAGCACCTCTTTTAATCATGTGGGCTGATTGTAATCGTCATGAAGGATGCGGATCGGATCGCCACTTCCGTTGCGCCGATGGCACGTGCGTCGATTTGTCGGAGCGTTGCGACGGTCGCGTCGATTGCCGAGACGCCACCGACGAAATAGGTTGCACTTATAGTAAGTTTTTCGTTCCTTTGCATGTTAACCTCTCCATCTCGGCCTCACTTTCTTTGGCCTCAAATCTTTCTGCATTACTTACTCTCTCTTTCGTGCATCTCTTGCATCTCTTGCATCTCTTGCATCTCTTGCTGCTCTTGCATCTCTTGCTGCTCTTCCTGCTCTTCCTTCATTTCATTCCTTTGCTGCGTGCGTGCGTGCGTGCATATCTCTAACATGAAAGCGTGTGACCCCCATACTCACTGGACCTGTGCCGATGGTAGTTGCATAGGTGTACGACTCTTTAGCGACGGTATAGACGATTGTTACGATGGCAGTGACGAGTTCAGTTTCACAGGTAAGTTTGTCTTTCTTTCTTCCTCTTTTCTTTTTTCCCATGGCAACATTTCTGTTTGGCAAGGGGACACGCAACAACACGACACACTACGCACAACAACATGACATAGCGAATTTTTATTTTTATACTTCACTTCGCAAACAAACACCTGGGCCGTCGAAAAAAGCGTTTTTATTAAATGTTTCAATTTCATTGCACCAACGCAGCCCAATGTAACCAAGCCGGAATCGTCAATGGATCATCAACCAGCAGCGGATGCATTTGCAAGGTAATGTCCAACATTTTTCATTTTTTGTTTTAAAAAGACCGAAAAAAGATCTCAAAAAAGTCGACCCAAGTCGCTTCCATGTCAAGTCTTGCCATTTCCTTGTTCTAAACGCATCACACGTTTTATTTCTGATGCTACGCAATCGCTGCGGATGATCAAACAAACTGGTAGGTTTACCCAAAGATTTGGCGTTTGACGCAATTTTTTAATTCAGGAAATTGCTAAACGCAAAGCATCGGACGTTTCAGTCTTTAGACGGTCGCTAGAATTGTCTCCTTGCATAAACGCAGTTGATTTAAAAAAAAAAATTGATGAATCAAAACGTCGTTTGATGATTAGTTTGAAGCACATTTCTCGTGATGCTAATTCAAGATTCATTTACGCAGGATCTGGTCACCGGTCCACGCTGTGACCAATGCAAACCCAACACGTTCCACTTGAATGCCGATAACCAGGACGGTTGCATCAACTGTTTCTGTATGGGCATCACCAAAACTTGCTCCGCTTCCACCTGGTTCCGTCAGCAGGTAATTTGACTATTTACATCTTGAATGTGGCGTCCTGTATTTCTCATTCATTTAACACAACGAAAAAAACGATTTAGATAAGGACCGTCTTCACGACAGACATCCAAGGTTTCGCTCTGACTGACAAGAGTCGACGTGAAAACATTGTCGAACGTGTCACGGTCAATTCAGTCAGTCGTGAAATCGTTTACCGCGATTTCAACAGGCTGTCCAATGAGGTAATAAAAAAACAAAACAAAATAGAATAGCCGGTCCGTTTTTCTCACCATTCATTGGCGATTGTTTGACGAAAGGTCCATTATTGGAAAGTATCGTCCAAGTTCCTTGGAGATAAGGTGACATCTTACGGCGGTTTGCTTAACTACACTGTGCGTCACGTCCCACAACCGGGCGGGCGCAGCTCTCCAAACAATGCCCCAGATGTCGACATGAAAGGAAACAACATTCGATTGTTGCACTACCACCGAGAGCCAGTCGAAGGATCCAGATCGGTCGCCATCTCCGTGCCGATAACAGAACAATATTGGCAACGCGAAGATGGACGTCCAGCCGATCGTGAACATTTGTTGATGGTCCTGGCCGATTTGGATTCCATCCTGATTAAAGCCACGTACACGACCCGCACTTCTGAAGCCTCGTAAGATTTGTTTCAAATCCACATTTTTAAATATCAAATATCACTGACCTTCTTTGTTCTAAACGTTTGCCCATTTGGCATTGAATATCAAAAAAAGGCTATCGGAAGTGTCGATGGACATTGCCGAAGAGAGAAATAGCGGCCAGACTAGGGCGTATGCCGTCGAACAATGTTCGTGCCCGCGCGGCTACAAGGGCCTGTCGTGCGAGGACTGTGACACGGGATACACCCGTTCCGTCCAGGGTGTCTATTTGGGACTGTGCGAGCCGTGCAACTGCAACGGCCATTCGAACGAATGCGACCCGGATACCGGCGTCTGCGTCAACTGTCGCGATCACACGACCGGGGAAGAATGCGAACTTTGCGAAGCCGGATACACCGGCGACGCCACGTTAGGCACTTCGAACGACTGCCGTCCGGATGGAGGTCGTCCACCGACGACGTGTTCTTGCGATCCGCGCGGTTCGCTCCGTCCCGATTGCGCCGATGGTCGTTCTTGTGCTTGCAAGGTATGGATCAGCTCGAAAACGAGAGGGATTTTCTGGCCTGCATTGATTCTCTTTGAACTGAATGGATAGGCAAATTGCGAAGGAGCCCGGTGTGACCGCTGCCGCGAAGGATCGTTTGGCCTGATGGAACAGAATCCGCAGGGCTGTTTGAATTGTTTCTGCTCGGGTGTGACCCGCGAATGCAATTCGGCCAAGCTCTACCGCTCCCAAGTCACGGTGCAAATCACCGACAATCAGCACGGCTTCATCCTGAGCGAGAGGAACGGCGTTTCAGTCCCCAATTTGAGAATCAACATCGATCAAAACGAAATCAGCTACACGTTCTCTTCGACGCCAGCCAGATCGCCGAAACTCTACTGGTCTTTGCCAGCGCAAGTTTACTGGCAACAAGGTACGTTTCTTTCGATTCATTTTTTTCTTTTTTGTTTGCTCCCTCCCACCGATGATGGGACTAACAAGAAAACGGATTGCAGGTGACATCGTACGGAGGTCAAATTTCCATCACGCAACGCTACGACGAACGTCAGGGCGCCGTCGGTCAGCGTTTTACCGATAGCGACGTCATTCTGACGAGTGGCAGAACCTCTTTGGCCTTTGTCAACCCCAACCAAATCCGACCCGGCCAGACGGTGACGTACACTGTCCCGCTGAGGGAGACGGGCGGATGGCGTCGACTCGACACCGGACTGGCCGTCACCCGCGATGACATGATGCGCGTCCTGTCCGATCTTCAGACCATCGAAATCCGAGCCACGTACAGCTACAGCATGGCTTACGCTAGTCTCAGCAACGTGGTCATGGACACGGCCGTGCCGACCAGCAACGGCCAGGAACAGCCGCGCGATATTGAAGAATGTCGCTGCCCCGAGGGCCACATTGGCACGTCGTGCGAGCAGTGCGCGACGGGATTTTATCGCGACCGATCGTCGGGACTGACTGGCCAATGCCGTCGCTGTCCGTGCAACAGCAACGAGGAGAATTGCGTCCAGCAGTCAGACAACCGCGTCGTGTGTAACTGCCGTCGAGGATTCAGCGGCCGCAATTGCGAAATTCAAGGTAAAGCGAGTAATTTTATAGTACGTCGTTGACTGGCCATTTAATTTTTCTAAATACGAGGGAGATTTTGAAACGTGTCCGTCGAGCATGATGATTATTTGATATTTTTCTTCTATGACTATCGGTTTTGGGTTTTTTTTCTAAATCTCAATTTCGCCAATGGCTGCTGCTGCTGCTGTTGCTGTTACTACCAATACCAACAGCCATTTGATTTCGGTTTTTTTCTTTCCACTCTGATCCATTTGGAAGAAGATGTTCATTTTGCGCTTGTTTGTTTTTTTTTAATCGGAACGTTTTGGTTCACTTGATTGTTTTTTTTTTTTCTTTATAGAATTGCACCTGGACATGATGGGGGAGGGTTTAAAAGGGAAGGGACGGCGGGTTGCGCATGAATCTTTCCAGTAGTAGTGGAGACTAGTGCATGTTTTTATTTTGGTTGTTGTTTTTCTTTTCTCACCAATTCTTGTGTGCCTCCCCTTTTGAAATCGATCCGTCTACTTAACAATCTGGCGAACCGACGACGAAACGAACCCCAAACACCAACAAACGATCGCCAGGTGGCATACGCATGGAAATGGTTCCGATGAGAGCGCAAGCGACTGCCGGACAAGTGGTCAATTTCGTCTGCGCCTATTTCAGCATGGAGCGGCTCGAAATCGATATCCAGCCCATTGGCCACAATGCCGTCGACGGCAAAATGCTTGCGGCGTCTGGCCAGCATTCGGTGACCAAGGCGCTCGTGCTCGGCCCGCCTGTTCGAGACGTGCTGGATCGCTTCCCGTGGGGCAGCCGGCGCACCCTTTCGCTGCTCATCGACACCGGCCATCGCCAAGTGAAGTGTCGCGTCACCGACACCGACGGCCTAATCCTCGGCGAACTGACGGCTCTTATCCAGCCAGCAGGTTCCCTGTCAACCACACGCATATACACAAACAAGAAACATTAAATTATTTTTTTATTGATTTTTTTCTTGGCTCTATGGCGCAAAACACGAAACAAAAATCCACAAACGAAACCGTCCGTCGTTCAATTCGTCCGTCGCAAACCGACAACGTTGCGCTTTTTCTTATTCTCCGTCCGATTTTCGTCGATTTCCCTGTCGCGCTTACGTTTCACGACACGCAGTACACGCCGATGAAACTCAATCTAACACTTTTTAACATCAACATTTTTTGCTTGGCCTCAGTGTGACGCTTGTCCATTTGTCTTTATCGTAGGCGTCCGTCTTTGGCTTCATTTTCTTGTTTTTTTATTGGATTTGATTGGATTTGATTGAATGTTTGTGTCGTGTTTTCTCACGAGAAAACTGGCGTCTTTAATCTGATGGGAAGATGTGCTGATCTCGTGCCCTTTTGTCGACCACAATTTAGATGCCGACCAACAACGGCCTGTTGCTCCACCCGCTCCGGCCAGCCCGACCATCGTGCTGACAGTGACGGACCCGAAAATTCAAATCGCCGAAGTGGGTTCGACAGTGCGATTCCGTTGCAGCGGGCAGTCGTTAGTCGGCCGCCAAGTGCTTCTTCGTTGGGGCAAAGAAGGCGATTCGCTGCCGGCAGGTCGCGCGCAAGATGATCGCCGCGGCGTCCTCATCATCACCGACGTTCGACACACCGATTCGGGCACCTACGTCTGCAGCGGCCAGGACGGCATCAACGTCGTCACGGAAACTGTTGTTCTCAACGTCGGAGGTGAGTTGCCGTTCTCGTTTCGAATGACGTACCGCGCAGTCGACTCGGTCGTCTCTCCTTCTCGATGTCGTTTCGTTTTTCTGACCTTACCGTTAACTATTCTCATGCCACTCTTTTGATTCATCGACTCGTTTTACCTTTCTGTGTGTGGCACGACAGCTTTCTTTATGGATGTTGGCACAATGGCAGGTACATCCTCATGTTTCACACTACACGCGCGTCTCATCCATTCTCTCTTGACGCTCTTTGTTTCGATGGATTTCGTTGGCTTTGTTTTCATCTTTTTGTTGGCCTTTTCTTCTTTTCCCTTATTCCAACGTTCAAACTTGAGTGCGCACAACGTTCAGCATTTCATGAAACTGCGCGTTTATTTATGGGGCATTAGGTCAAAGTCCCAGCCCACCGCTGGTCTCTGTTGAGCCCCGCTACGTCGAAGCCCAGCTCGGACAGAGCATTGACGTGCGCTGCACTGCCCAAGGCTACCCTACACCCAGCATTCAATGGCTGTCGGCTCGCGAAATTCTCGTACGTTTGAACGCATCGGCCATTATTGCATGTCTGTTTGATCTGTTTTGACGTCTCGTTTTACTTTCAGGTACCAACGACAGATGGAGTCCTTAAGATCGCCTCTGTCCGCAAATCGGACGAAGGAGAATACACGTGCACGGCCAGCAATCCTTCGGGAACGAGCACCGGACGAGTCAACATCTTTGTCCGATCAGGTAAAAACTGAAATTTGAGGCTTTTTTTTTAAATTAAATTAAAAAAAAAAAAAAAAAAAAAAAAAATTGCAGAACCTGCGCCACAACCGGAAGAAAATCCAGTCCAAGTGGTGATTGCCCCTACCGATACGACAGCCCGTCGCGGCGAAACGATCCGTTTGGTGTGCCGCGCCGAAGTTGTTGGCGACCGAGTCGTTCCAGTCGTTCGTTGGACCAGATCAGAGGGCGTGTTACCCGTCAATGCCGGCCAGACGGCTGGCGTCTTGACCATCCCCAGCGCCTCGCCGTCCGATTCCGGCATCTACATCTGCACAGTGACGACCGTTTCCGGCTACATCCGCCAATCGCAGGCCCGCGTCACCATCTTGGCTTACAGGGGCCCACCGACGGTGCGCATCGAACCCGACCGGCAAACCATTTCGCAAGGCACTTCGGCCGAACTGCGCTGTCTGGCCGTTGGCGATCCATCGCCGACGGTCCGCTGGACGAAAGTAGGCGAAGATTTCTCGAGCAACATCCTAGTGACTGGGCCCATCCTGCGAATCGTCAACGCCATGGTGAGCGATAGAGGAATGTACATCTGCACGGCCGAGAATGCCGGTGGGGTGGCCCAGACGTCGGCCATCGTCGAAGTGGAAAGACGAGAACCGCCCGCCGTGGAACTTTACCCACAGACCAAACAGACGGTGGTGCAAGGAGGTAGCGCCCTCTTCCAGTGCCGCGTGACGGCCGGAATTCCGACTCCGCGGGCCAGGTGGGCGCGCGTGGATGGCCGACCTCTGCCCAACAACGTCGAAGAGCTGGACGGCGGCGTGATCCGCTTCAACCGCGTCACGGGCTCCGAACAAGGCCAGTACGTCTGCACGGCCGAAAACGACGCCGGTAGCATCACGGGCGTTGCGACGCTGACGATCCAGTCGATCCCCGTCGTGACCATCAGTCCGAACGCCAACAGCGGACCCATCCGCGTCAAGGAAGGACAGCGGGTCAGACTGGAGTGTCGCGCTCAGGGCGATCCTGCCCCGTCCGTCTCGTGGCGACGCCTCCGCACCGGATTCTTGTTCGACGCCATCGACGCCAAAGAGACGCCAGCAGATCGCCGTCTACGACATCACGCGCGTGACGCAATCCGATGAAGGCACGTACTCGTGCACCGGACGCAACGACGCTGGACTGACGGAGGAGCGTGTCCAGATCGTGGTGGAAGCGTCCAGCGGCCGCGGGGACATCGAGGAGAACGAGATCGAAATCGATGGCGGCAGCAGCAACACTGGCGGAGGCAACATCATCGGCGACGATGTGTTCCGCGTTCCCGTCGGGGGCACGGCCGAAATGCGATGCGTCCTCACCGGATCGCAGCAAGGCATTTACCTGGATTGGGTGCGCAGTGACGGCGGCTCTCTACCAGCCGACAAGGAGATTCGCGATGGCATCCTCTACCTTCGCAACGTCCAACCGGACGCTGCCGGAGTCTATTCGTGCATCGGAATCAGTTCGCAAGGCACTCAGATCTTCAGCGCCGACAGGCGTCTGGAAGTCGTTGGTAAGTCTCATTTTGCCAATCATTTTTTTGTTCGTTTTGTTTGTATTGAAATACCCCGGTAGTGATGTTCATGTTCGTTGTGTGTTCTGACGCTTCCATGGTGGACCACAGGAGATCCTTGCGATCTCCTCAATAGAGGTAAAGTACAAAAGTGTTTTTTGTTTGTTTATTTTTAAAAAAAAATCTGGTTTATAATGTATCATGTCGGTGCTTTTATTTTAATGCCTTGCCCTCAGCTCGGAAGTGTGAGTATTGCTCAACCTTTTATTGTCGATTATTTCGCTGTGAATTGCTGCATTTTTATTCCAATTTTAATTGATACATTTTTTTGGTTTTGTTTCAAAAATTCAATGGAAATATTAGCCCCGCCACGTCTTCGTTTGGAACCACAACGTCAAGTCGTACGACCTGGCGATCAAGTGGAAATTCGCTGCGAGGCTTCCGGTGACCAGCCCATTACCATCAACTGGTACAAAATGGATGGCGTTTTGCCACCGGCCGTTCTCGTCAACAACGGCCAATTACAGGTGCGTAACGATCCTCGTTTGTTTTTTCATGTTTCTTTCATTTGTTTTTTTCGTGTTTCTAATTTGACGCTGACAGTTCCGAGGTATCGCCGTTTCCGATGCGGGTCGTTACGTCTGCGCGGCTCGCAACTCGGTCGGCCAGGCTGAAGCCGTAGCTGAAGTCATCGTCAACGGTAAGTGAAGAAACTTGTTTTGTTTTTTATTTGTCCTCTTCAATGTGATACTTTCATTGAACATAACAAATTGGAGGCCGTTTCATTTAAAAAGCAAAATCAATTGCGTTTTTGATCTCGTTTTCTCTCGATTCTGCTAACGGGAACATAACGGACAGCTACTGCTCCGATTCTACCACGTCCTAATTGGATGTGGGAGTTTCGCGAGCAGCCGCCTCGCAGAGGTTAGCAAAGCAAAACATTAAGGACCTCGTTTCATTTTCCGTTGTTTTTATTATTGTCGTTGCGTTTGTTGATGTGGTGGATACCAATCGGCGCATGTCTCAATTTTATTGTTTTCGCTTTCAATGTCTACATCGGTTGGATTGTTGATTATTATTTATGCATGACGTTTGGCCACATCCTCTGGAACTCTATGACTGGCTGATTGAAATGAAATCAAATGAAATGGAATGAAATGGAATGAAATGAAACAAAAACGGCGAAACAACAGAGGATCGAGTTGTTAGTGGGACGACTGGCGGCCAGCGCCAGACTGACGTCTACATCGGTAGCACGGTGGAGCTGAGCTGCAACTTGGCGGCTGGAACAACTGGCCGTATCCAATGGAGCCGCGATCGAGGTCTTTTGCCACCCACCGCCTTCAAGACGGCCGAAAACAAATTGGAATTGACGAACGTGCAGCCGAGCGACGCTGGACGTTACCTGTGCGAAGTGACTGGACGCCAAGGAACATCATCCGAATACGTTCTTCTCAATGTCAAAAGTAAGCCGACGTTCAACAGGGCACGTGGGGCCCGCACCCTGGAAGCCGTAGGCCGGCCCACCGAGGTCCGTAGAGGGCGTCCGTCGCGCCAAATGAAATAATACTGCCAAAACAAAAAATAACCCAGATGAAACTTTAATTCAATATCATCACTTTCTATTCCCCTTATTAATAAATAAGTGCCTACCCCGTCAACCAATCCTTATTCCCATACACCGTTTTAACATTTAATCATTTCCTTCCAAAAACGAAACCCCTAATTTTTTAGATGCCAGTGTTTTTGTTTTTCATTATTTTTAGAATTTGATTTGAGGTTTTACAGAGAGTCGACGTCGTCGTGGAACGTGTTTTCACCTTTGATTTCCAGCTTTTTATGAAATCCCACCTGCCTTTGATTTTTCTTGAACCTTCTGGCTGTCTGGAACGGACAACGCGGCAAAGTCGAGTTGACAGACAGCGGCCAGACGTATCCCCGTTTTCAATCCTGACCCCGTTGACAATTCCCCTGCCCCCCTTTGATTGTTGTTTTTGGCTCGCAGACATTTGTACGATCAGCAAACAATTTGATTTTTTGCAGCCACTTTTCTTTCTCTCCGTCTTCTTTATTCTTTTCTTTTTGATTTCAATTAACAACATCTCGATTCATCTTCTACGCTGTTCCAAAACACCTAACAAAACAGAGTCGAACGGTGAATACTTTCTCTCTCTGCTCTCTGCTCTCTCTCTCTCTTTCGTTTTGTCTAGAAAAAACAAAAACAAATGTCAATTTTCGTTCAATTTTTGATTGCACGATTGCACATCAATTCTAAAACCAACCCATTTGATCATTGACGTATTGTGTGTAGCGGCAAACGCGACGTGCGCCCATAATGAGTTCCAATGCAAGGACGGCCAGTGCCTCAAGAATTCGACGCGTTGTAACCAGAAAATTGATTGCAAAGACAAGTCCGACGAGCTCAACTGTTTTATCGGATACAAAACTCGCAAAATACGCGGTTCGTTACGACTCCCTACCCTCCTACGTCCAAAACTTGTATCGCAGCTCAAACATTGAATTAATCCAACACGCAGAAAAAGCTTTCATTGCTGGAACAAACAAAACAAATCAAAACCCCCACAAACCAAAAAAAAAAAATTGGGATTTAATTGCAACAGCAGCCAAATTATGTCGCAGTGTTTCGTCCGCGTCCTTTTTATCACCATTTCCTCTCTCTCTTTCTGGCGGGATTCAACTACCAATTCAAAAACATCTTTTACATTTCAACTGAAAACTGTTGCCTTTTTTTTTTTGTTTTCTTCTTCTTCTGCTGCCGCCGCCCAGTCATTCTTATTGGCTACGTGTATTGTGACCGCGTCGTGTCCAGCAGCCCACACAAACTCATCCAAGATCCAACCACTGTCTCTACCATTCGCAATGCTGCAAGGGGGAATCTCTTAATCGTAGTTTTTGTTGTTGTGTTTCTTTTTGTGGCGCGCACACCTCACCGTGAACGAGGCTGGTGTGTTGGATTGGGGAACGAAATTCATTTAGAGTTGGGCCGACTTTGCTTTGATTTCTATACTCACCAACGGGTGCGAAGGAAAACACGTTGGGGGAAATGGGACGTTCGGTTTGATCCATTGTGTTTTCAGGTGGCAAAATCAAAAGTAGATGCTGCGTGTCTACCTGTGTGTATCGTTCGGATGAGCACCAAAACAAAACAAAAAAACCAAAAACAAAAACAGAACGGACGACCCTTGAAGGTTATAATATTTGCATCCTTGGAACAGACACAGCGCTAGGCATTTCTTTTTTGACACCAGTTTTTTTTTACAAATTTTCTTTAACTATCCAACTGTTGGAATGTTTGCCTTTGGATCGTTACAAGCAACAACAAAAAAAAGAGTAGGCTAAATAGCTTTGAGGCTTTGATTGGCTTCGTCTTGTGGTCTCTCGCGTGCCCTCGTCAAATGTGTTTGTCCTACGTTCACTCTTCAATGACGTGTCCGTTGATTGATTTTTAATTCACTATTTGGCTTTATTTGTTTGTTTTCGTGTTTTTTTAAATTTTTTAAATGACCTTTACCGTCACGTTGTGTTTTGTGTGTCTGTTTGTTTGTCTTTGCTTTTGGACTCGGTCAGTGTTTTTCGTGTCTGATCGGGAGCATGAGCTTCGTTGAATGATGAAACATAATCTATTCATTGGGGAGCTTGATTGTTGGTTTTCCAATTGCATCGTATTTTCGATGTGATTGTGTCGCTTTTTACGATGTGGGGATTTGTATGTTCTCCATTAAGAAACCAACTTCGGTGTCTGATTCATTTTCTTTTTTGTCATTTTTTCTCTCTCTTTTTCTCTTTTTCTCTTTTTCTCTTTTTATCTTTTCTCTCTTTCTCTCTTTCTCTCTTTCTCTCTTTCTCTCTTTCTCTCTTTCTCTCTTTCTCTCTTTCTCTCTTTCTCTCTTTCTCTCTTTCTCTCTGCTCTTTGTCTTCGATTTTATGTGCCGTCTTTCGGTTGGCATCTTTGGTACATGTGCAGGAGCGCCCACGTTGGCCGTCAGCCTCACACCCAACAAGGAGTCGGTCCGTCGTGGCGACAATTTAGAAGTGCGATGCGAAGTGACTGGCGATCCTTCAGCCTTGGTCTCATGGCGTCGCATCGGCGGCTCTCTGTCGCGCAACGTTCAAGTGCTCGGCAACCTTCTCAGGTATTTTTGGTTCGATATTCATGCAGCCGTGATCGTTTCTATATCCGCCCTGCCTCCTTGTTTTGCCAATCATCGCACAGAGTGACGGATGTCAAACCGGAGAATGGCGGCGTGTATCGCTGTCAGGTGCTCAGCACGGCCGGCACGTTCGAGGAGAATTACGTCCTCTCTATACAAAGTACGTATCTGTTCTTTTTGTTTCCCATTGAATTGTCCATTGTCGTGTTTTGTTACCGTTGCTGTCGAGTCATCATTTGTTTGAACTCTAATCGTCTTGCGTGTTCGTTCTCTTCCTAACCGTTTCCTTCTCTTCTTCTTGAAATGGATGTTGAAAAATCACCGCGGTAAGTCAACCGACGGCTATTTGTCTCTCGACCAACGAAACGTTTTGAAATGTTTGATTGTACTGACACTTGAATTTTGCCATCTTGATCATCTCTGATTGCAGCCGATAATGAAATGCCACATAATGACGAAATCGCAGTGGAAACGCGCACCGTCTCCGTCCAGTCTGCCGTCATGATGGAATGCCGCACGGACTTGCGTCAACCCGTCAAATACACGTGGTCACGTCAAGGAGGCATCCTTCCCAAATCCGCCAGAGTCGAAGGCGTAAAGAATTTTTTTTTTTTTTTTCTGAATTATCTGACCATTTAAAAAACAAAAAACAAAAAAACCCCATAAAAACCTAACCTATTTTAATCTCTGAATGACACAGTCGAAATTATCGATCCCCGAAGTTCGAGCCGAAGACGCCGGCACGTACGTCTGCACGGCTCGCAATGCGGAAGAAACGATGGATCTGCCGACCGTGTTGGTCGTGACGGGAGTGGTGCCTTACTTCGCCCAGGCTCCGCTTTCCTACATGCAAATGCCCACCTTACCCAACGCTTACATGGAATTCGACATTGAAATCTCCTTCAAACCGGAGTCGCCCGATGGCCTCATCCTCTACAACGGCCAACAGGCCGGCGGCAGTGGCGACTTCATTTCATTCGGCCTCAACAATGGCTACCCCGAGTTCCGTTTCGACGTCGGCGCCGGCCCGGCCATCATGAAATCAGACAAAGCCATCGACATGGGCAAGTGGCACACCGTCAAACTGTCCCGCAATCGCAAAAACGGCTCCATGACCGTCGACGAAGATGGCGGCACTTTCCACGGCTCAGCCACTGGCCGCTTCCTCGGGCTCGATCTGATCGAGCCCCTCTACATCGGCGGCGTGCCCAACATCCGATCCATCCACAAACTGGCCGGATTCTCACGTGGCTTCGTCGGCTGCATCGGCCGTTTGGTGGTCGGCTCTTCGGCCCACGAACTCGTCCGCGACGCGACCAACAGTCGCGGCATCACCACGTGCGAAACGTGCGCCCTCAATCCGTGCGAGAACGGCGGAGTGTGCCAAGAGGCCTACACCCAGCAGGGCTACACGTGCATCTGCCCGTCGGGCTTCTCGGGACTGAATTGCGACAAGATCGGCGAGACTTGCTACCCGGGTGCGTGCGGTATGGGTCGTTGCGTCAACATGGCCGGCGGATTCGAGTGTCAATGTCCGCTCGGTAAGACGGGCATGAATTGCGAGAAGGAGATCATCATCTACGAGCCAGCCTTCACGGAAGGATCTTTTATCGCGTATCCCACCCCGCCGAAGAACGCGCTCAGAAAGTATCGTATTATTTGCCAATGATCTTTCTCGTTCATTCTTCTTCCTCCTCATGATTTTGTTTTGTTTTGCGTGAAAAAATGCAGGATGCGGATGTCGATGCGGATCAAGCCGAGGCAAATCAAGGATTCCCTGCTGGCCTATTGCGCTCAAACTGAAGAGGGACAAGGCGATTTTTCGTCGCTGGCCATCAAAGACAAGCGGGTCGAGTTCCGATTCGATTCCGGATCGGGTCCAGCCATTTTGAGGAGCGATCGCGAAATACGAGCCGGCGAGTGGGTTCAAATAACGGCAGATCGCAGCTTCCGCGACGGTGTTTTGTTCGTCAACGACGGGTCGGAGGTGCGCGGAAAGTCGCCCGGCTCCACGCGCGGACTCAACCTCAACACCCGTCTCTTTGTCGGCGGATGGGATCGCCAACACGTCCGTCTCAGCCCCGGTGTCAACGTCACCAGCTCCTTTGACGGATGCCTGTCGCAATTCGAAGTTCAAGGCATGGAATTGGATCTGGTGAATTCCGTCATCGATTCGGCCAATGTCGAGGACTGCGGAGGCGCCAGCGCCTGCGAGCGCAAACCCTGCGCCAACGGCGGCCTGTGCACGGAGACGGGCTCGAGTCTGACCGACTACACGTGCCAGTGCGAGGAGGGTTTCAGCGGCAAGAGTTGCGAAATCGAAGCCGATTTGTGCCAGGTGATTCGACCGTGCCAAAATGGCGGCAGCTGTATCGGCACTTATAACGCCTACAAATGCAATTGCCCCATGGGCTTTGGGGCAGCAATTGCGAACGCAGTAAGTACCAGCCGATGGCATCTATTTATTGCTATTTATTTAGAACGAGATAATAGTGGGCGATATCTCATTTCTTAAACACATTTTCCCCTTGAAGACGTCGATGTAGCCGAAGAGGCCTTCTTCCAGGGCGACAGTTATGTGGAAATGGACAAAGCTCTCTTTCCTCACGCATCGTCCAACACGGCCGAAACGATCACCGTCGAATTCTCTACATTGGAGCCCAATGGCATCCTCATGTGGCACGGACAAAAGCCCGAAACGATTAGCCGCGGCCAAGATTTCGTCTCGCTAACAGGTGACATTTTGTGCCCACCAATTTTGTTAGCGCATCTGTCCAACAAAATGAATCATTTATTTATTTATTTATCTCATCTCCTCATAAATGTACTGACGAAATAGTGGTGGACGGTCGACTGGAGTTTAGCTACGAATTGGGGTCGGGCCCTGTTCAGATAATTACGCCCGTTCGAGTTGATGACGGGAAACGGCATCGCGCTGTGGCCCGTCGCACGGCCCGCGACGGATCTCTCGAATTGGATGGAGTCATCCTGGAGAACGGCCGCAGTCCGGAAGGACCTCATCAAATCTTAAACACCAAGGGCAACATTTACGTCGGTGGCCTACCCAATGCCGAAGCTATGACAACCGGCCGTTACATCCACGGCCTGAAAGGTTGCATCCATCACTTGGAAATTCAAGAATCGGGAGTCATCAATTTCCAACGAGCGGCCCTTTCAGCCATCAACGTCGTTCCTTGTTCAAGGTACTTTTCTTCTTCCTCCTCATTTCCTCCACCCAGCAAAGTCTATTGATAATGCAGCAGCCATCAATACGCCTAAAAATCGTGTCTATCCTCTTCTTCTTTTTCTTTCACCCAATCATGCTGCTTCTTTCTTGTTTCTACGTTGCCGACACGCACTCGCGCACGGTAAATGCTTGGGTGAGTATAGACGCATGTCGATGATGCCGTCCTCCCTGGTTCTCAGCCGAGGCGGAGCTCATTCGAATTCCACTTTCGTCGAAATGGGCAACGAACATCATCAAAGTTATTACACGGCCGATTCAGACGAATCCGGCCGACGTTCGAAAACTTATAAAACCGGCGGCGGTACTAAGGCGGGCGGCAAAATTCAAATCGTTAATAACAACGGCCAGCGAGACGTGCTGAGACCGAAATCTCGAACAGCCGCATCGTCGTCTCCGCCGACAGCCGGACACTCGTTTTTGTATCAAACAGCTCTGCTCGCCGTTGTTTGCCAGTTTATCGTTTTTTTCGTTTGACTTGAATTTTTTTTTTTTGCTCGGACCTTCCATAGACTCGGTTCATAATTTTTGCGGGGGGAGGGTTTGTTATTAGCCGATGCGAATCATTAAATGTCTATATATTATTCATGGCCCTCTCCTTGCTCGTCCGTCCACGACGGTCTATTGATCTTTGTTATAGTACTGCTGCTTAGACTGCAAAATAATGCGGTGCGGGCTACTGAAGTAATGGAGTTCACGTAGGTCTCTCTTCTGATACGTATTCGCATCCGGCCCTAATGTTTCAGGGGCCGTTCGTCGATCGACGACAACCCTCCCGTCTAGGACGACGAAATTGCATTTGAAATCCTCTTTCCTTCTCTCGTCTTCTCTGCGAAATTGTATAACTTTCTCTGTTTTTCTTTCATTTCCATCCAATCGGTCGATTGATTTGCTTCGCTTTTTTTTGGTTTTAAAAAGTATTTTTTTTTCTTATCTTTTTATTTCGTTTGTTGTTTTTAATCGAATGCAGTGAAGAGCTGAAATTACTGATGGAAGACGACGCTGATGACGACTACGAACCGCCTGCCAATTAGTCCCTCAATTATCTCTTCCACACCGATGAAACGAAGAGCTTCTCGTATAGTAAAAAAACAAAAAAAACAAAAAAACAAAACAGAAGCAGGACATATCGTACAGTTTGCGTAAAACATCTTTCATTTTTGCGGGGGGTGAAAAAGGAAAAAAAGAAAGGGGACGTATCACTCGATTTGGTGGGGCCTGTTGGTTTTTATTGTGTTCCAGACACGAGAAATTGCATTATTCATGAGCCGAGCATTTGAAGTGTGTCAACAGAATGGAAAGGGTACGTCGTCCATCATCTTTATTGGCAGCAAGAGGCAAAACTGTTGATATGCAACCTACGCGAGAGACTTCAAACGATGGGAAAGAAGAGGCCGTTGACAGCCTGTGATAAGAGGCGCAGCGAGAAGATTACTTCAACATGTTTGACACAACTAACAAATGTGAAAAACATAAACGAAATATTATTTTTCCCATCTTCTTTTTTAAGATTTCCGCTCTGTGGACAATTTCATTTGGTGTAATACCAAACCCCACTTCCCTTTTTCCGTCACTGCCATTTTGTTTGCCCCCTTTAAATTTCTTTAACGATTTTATTGCTGTTTTATTTTCCCGATTTTTCCCCACTTTTTTTTATTGTCGATGACCCGTGACAAAGACATTCTGATTAACTCACCGAAACTTTCAAAAGCCAATCTGTTTCAATTGTTTTAGCCAATATTTCTCTGCCTTCCTTCTGCCACTTGATAATGCATGCATTTGTTGTATCAATCTTTACCATGTTTCGTTTCATTTTTTCCATCTTCAGAAAATAGGGGTGGAAGTTGCGACGCTACAAGTAGCTTACGCATACATATTGCTCGCTCTACATAGACTGCTATATTATTCACAACTGTAGGCATTACTAATAATAGTCCCGAGCTACACACGCCAGATGTATATGCACAATAGATCAATGCTGCTTGTGAGAAAACAGAAACAAAAGTTTAGAAACCAAACGTTTCAATAAAAAAGACAACTCATTAGACACTACCAGCTGTTTGACTGAAGTTGGTTGTTTTCATTGTTATTCGTTTCGCAAGAACGAGGCTGATAACAAGGTGATTGCTTCAAGCGAAAGAGAAACCTGATTGCGATGTAGCCAGTGCCTTTTTTGTTTTGTTTGTGTGTGTGTGTGGTCAGCACTGCAAGTCAATTATTGCCGTGTAGTGCTGAGCAAAAGAGCCGGGTCGTTTGTTGAACGGTGGAACATCATCAAGTTTGTTAGAAAGCAATCAGACGAACGGAGTTATTTTAACAACAGGACAATCTATCCCGAAACGGCTGCTATCCTTTTGGTGCTACTATACCACATTCTTGTAGTGTTATCCGCCTCATTGTTCATCACAAGTCGGACAGGAAGAATCTGGGCTTATTCAACATTTTCACAAACAAATTTAAAAAATCTGCAACTTTGTTGGTCGAGTTCCAGAACACGCGCCTCAACATGCATACACGTAGACACATAGAGATCGCCATGTTGAAATGGTACGCGCAGAGAGAAGCGCGTCTTTTAAGTTTTCATTATTTTGGCGTTTTTTTATTATAATTATATTCCCTTTTTGTATTGTCCTTTTCCTTCGGGGTATTGCTGTTTGGAACCCAAGCCCTATCTGTCTCTCTTTCCCCAATTTTTCTCTTGTTGGTTTTTTTGGTTTTTTTGTTTTTTTTTAGCTCAGTTTCGGTATTCTATCAATGTCTTTCTCATCCCATCTATTAATAACCAAGGCATTGCTATTGGCTGCTATTGCCTTTGTAGATGATCTATCTCTAATATAAGTTTAATGTGGACTGGGTAGCTAACTTGACTTGAGCTTATATACAATAGTACTATATTATATAACGTGAACCCAGTTTTGTGCCAACCATCCGTTAACCATGTTTTTATCAATACACAATACGCGTTCTTCCTTAACAATTTCTGTCAAATTGGTCTTATTTCGTCTTTTTATGAATTACTGGGGAAAAATAATTAGAAAATAGAAAAAATAAAAGAAAATATATTAAATAAAAAAGAAAAGAGAATTGGCATGTCAATATAAATTTGGCAATGTTGACTTGTTGTTTAGGAATGTTTCTTTGGAAGTGTGTTCACAGTTTTTGAAGAGTTGAAGTAGATTGATTGCTGAATCAGCTCAATGCCAGATCGAGTCAGGTGGAAAAGACGTTTCGTTTTCTGTAAAAAATGGATCAGTTGACACGTGGTGTAGTCGTTCTACGTGACTGCGACTAATGCGATATGCAATAGCTGACATGATTACATTTGGCCTGACCAGTAGAAAATATGTTTTTTTCATCAAAGTCAATAACCAGGGATGACGTGCTCGGGGCAACCGCCTGCCTCCCAAGAAACTGATCAACTGGACCACACACGCCACTCGGGATGATTTCAGGTTTCGTCCTATATTTGGATTCATCCATGTATGTCATTAAATTGCAACAGCTTTCATGTAGTGCTGAAATTCACAATGCTAATTTACTGTCATGCTGTTGATTTCTGTTTCAAGGGCCAACATGACATTCGTCAACCTGCCCATAAAAGCACTCCAAGACATCACCGTTTCAGCATTCACCATCCTGCCCATGTGATGAAGTTCACCAAGTAAGCTCATTCCACCTTTACTGCATGCCCAAACTTGAACAATGGTTGTGCAGGATCCCAGCACGAGCACCAACTGGATTTTCTTATTTCACTTGACACGACAAAGGCTTGGCCCAAAGGTGCACAAACTTCCTCTACTCTCAGGTGCTCACTTGCACATGTCTGTTCCACATTGGCCAGTAAAGACTAGAGTTTGGAGACGTTTTAAGGCCTTGCTCAGTGCAGTTTATGAATTCTCTTTTTTCGATTGATTGTCGAAATGAGCCATTTTCTGCTCTGTTCTTGATTGAATATCATTCAGTTGTTCAATTTCTGCTGCTGTCGCAATTCAAAAAGCACGATCAAAAGGTCGTCTTACTCTTTTTTTCCGGGCACAATGTCGCAAAGAATAGCAAATTCCAAAGATTGTTCAGGCGCCGAGTTTCCTCCCAACGGCTTTCGAGCCAATACAAGCCATCACTTTTATGACTCGCACAACGTGCTGTCCAATAGTAAAAGAAACGCGAAAATTGCACGGGTGCTAGAATTTCTCCTTCATTTGATTATGGTGTTGATTTGTTGGGCACGCTGTTGCTCCACATGGCCGTGTGTCGTCTTGTTAATTGCTGCCTTGAAGACGTGGGAAATAACTCACGTTCCGAGTGTCGTCGTCGTCGTCGTCGACCTAAAGTTCAGCAATGGGATGCGTTCGTCTGACTATCCCGAATTAGTCTTTGGGGCTTTTGGTACCTCGCCAAGGTGACCCAACATTCAGCGGCATTTGTTTTTGCTCTTTTTCTTTTTTGCCATTTGGATGTAGTCATTGCGCAATGCAACTGTTACAACAGCAAACGTCCTTCTTCATATTACATTTCTCTTTCGGCATTTTGTTAACGATCTGCGACAACTTGACGAGGAAAGTTCAGTCGCTAACCCATTAAGCTTTTATTTTTCAAGTTTTATTTTTTCCATCGCTCCCTAATGGCAAAGTTTTCAAATGTTGTCTTACGGAAATAGTTCATGACACGCCCAATAACGTTTAGCTCTACGGGTGCGACGCTCCATTTGGCATTGCAACATTTCGAAGCGACTTTGTTTCTTATTGCGTGTGGATCATCTCGTGATTCTTGTTTCGATCCATCATGTGTCACTCTTTGCCGTACAGCTGTTTGTTGTTGCTGTTTTTTTTTTTGCACGCTGGTGAATCATTGCACGAGCCGTGGCAGCTTTAATTCAAGCGGAACAAATGGGGCTGGATCGATAGCGTAAAATTATTTGTATTTTTTGTTCGTGTCTCTCCATTTTGCCGCTTTTACCTTTGACATTTGGCCGCCTATATAAAGCCGTGGGCGGCCTCGACATGCCGACACGCGTGGATCTTTGAAGTAGAGAGCACTCATCTTAAATGAAACAGGTTGGAAAAGTAGACGATAGCAGCGTATTCATCCATTTTACCCTTTCATGTTGAACAGTGAACAATTTTCAGCTTCTGTAGCAGCGTGTGCCTTCCCCCTCTTTATTTCTTTTCACGAGGAAATCTCGTTTTGAAAATTTGCCATCTCTCAACTTGATTTTTAACTCAATTATTGGTGCGGCCCGTCGCTTACAGGCGAACACTCACCGACAGATTGACTTGCTGCTTCTCTTTTATCCAGTCGTCTTCATTATTTGCCTTGCCTTCGGCACAAATAATAACAATGAAACTGTAAACATCGCAAAATGCATTTGAAGCGTTCGCATTTACCCTCAAAGTTTGTTTCTATTTGGCTGATGCGACTGCTCACCTTTTCACTCTTCGTTCTCTCATTTATGCGTCTAACCTTTTATAGTTTTTTTTTCTTTCACATTTTCCAAACTGTTTGGTCGTGCACCGTCGCATTCGCGTGTGATGAATCAAAACTGAATTTTTAAATTAAGCCCCTACTCCTTGCCAGACTCTTTCCTGATTAGCTGTTGTTCTATTTCTCTCTTGTTTCCTCGTGAATCGAGTCAGAGGACAATGGATCTCGTGTTGCGTCCATCATCCGTTCGCTGGCTGACGGACGCAAATTGGTTCTGTGGAACACGGAATTTTTGGTTTATTCTTAATCGAGTGGGAAGCTTCTTTTTGGCTCTTGGTTCCAGGTGAACGAGTTTCGTGTTGATTTCTCTTCAATTTTCCCGTTGGGTATCGTCCCAAGCCCAATCTTTAATTCTCGCCTTTTGCTGGTTTCTGCGAGGGACAAATGAAAAACTTGTTTTTCTTGCTGTGTGAAACAAGCGACTCATTTGTTGGCAAGACACAACGAACTGATGCACCGCTGGGTCAATGCCATGCCATCCCAACAACAGAATGCAACTGAGAACGTGTAGAGGCGGCATGTAGCGATTCGTCAGCGAGGGTGGAACGTATAGCGTCTATTTGTCCGACAGATATACAATCATGTATTATGGTATATATATATATTAATGTGGCGTCGTCGTCCTCCTCCTCATAAAGCACACGTAACACTGTTGATGGGCTGATAAGAGAGACATACAGATGATGACATCCAACAATTGAAAGACACAAAAAATTAATCATATGGCGACTGACGATACACATAAAACAGAAAGAGGTCCAGTTATTTCTTATTTTAGTTTTGTTCTGTATGTGATGAACGGCTAGCCACATTTTATCTTTGACCGTATGGCTGGCGGCTGGACACGTACCATGGAACCAGGGGATGGGGGGAAGAAATGGGGCGCGCGTGCTGCAAAGACGGCCATCGGCTGCATTTGCATGCGCCGTGTGTGACACGTAATAATGATCTCGGGTCATATTATGTCGTTTGACGTTGATCGAATAGGAATTTTCGTGGAAGGGTGGGGAGTGATAGACGTCGGCTTGTTCTTCGTTTCGTACGATCCGAGCGGCGAAACGTGACACACACACACACAAAAAAAGGGGGGGGGAATTTAATTGATGTGTCAACATTGCGTATAGAAGCCGGTTCATGAATGTTCCAATATGCATAACAAGTAAACAGAAAATATTAAAAAAAAACGAAACAAAAAAACGAAACAAAATGATGCAAAGAACTGCGTGTGCCAGAGGTATATCATACGTGACGTGTGTGTTTGTTTATTGATGTGGTTTGGCCGTTTGGGTATGGGGGTACGAGAGAGGGTCTCGTTAGACTAGCGTAGTGGCCATCATTTTGTTAATGGGCTCTAGACTGTTGTCGTGGTGCTGTTGAGCAGCAGGACAAGTTGAGGAAAAGGAGGCCCTTAGAAGGTGACGCGGATGTTTTTCAAAAGAGGAGCCCGGCTGCAATTGTTGCAGTTGTTGCTGGTCGTCGAGGACGGTGCGCGCCTCTCGTTCCACTTCCACCTGAGTGGACGGATTGGCAAATTGACTCATGAGACGCGTAGATCCAGCACCGAAACCGCAAAAGGACGTGCCTATTTGACGGTCCGTCAGGTAGTTGCGCATTTTCTTCGCTAAAGTGGAGCGAACCTTTCCATTTCAGAAATTTAAAAAAACAAAAACAAAATCGTAAAAAAGGGGGAAAATTGGCATCATTTTTGAGTCACGTCAAATCGCATTAGATCGGCCGACACGCGTCGCGCCTCTCTGACGCAAAAAAAGTGGCACACGATGATGGAACTGGCGGCCAGAGAGTGAGAATGACGTATACCTCCCCGTTGAGGAAACAGTAGAGCAGCGCCACAAAGAATCCCTGGAAAGAGGTGAGAAAATGGGACGAGTAGGACCAGAGAGCGAATTCGACGGCCGATCGATCCAGCGGAGCTTTGATCATCACCAAAGCGTTGGTGATGCCCAGCAACGGTAAGAGCACCATTGCCGCTTTCACCGATTTTCTAATTTCAACATGGAAAATGGGCGCCATTTAGCCGTACATCCCAACTTTGTTTTGTTTTTTGTTTTGTTGTTTTTTTCTTAAGGAAAATAGGCAACGATACCTTAATTGCTCGGCTTCGCTGCATTGACTGTTGCGAAGTTTAGTCACGAGGACGCGCAGGATATTGAGCAGGTAGAGCAAGTTGATGAAAATGATGGTGAGCCGAGGTCCCTCAAGGATCCAGTAGAATGGCGTCAAATTGTAACCCAACCAGCAACTACATAGAAAACCATGTGCAATGTTGCCTTTCTTTTTGGCCTTTCTTTTCTTTCTTTTGAAAACAACAAAAAATTCATGAATTCAAACAAAATTTACGTTGAAGTGGTCTGATGGGTGGCTGTGATTGCGGCCCAGATGGTCGTCAAAACAAAGGGAATGCCCCAGCCGAGCACCAAGTAAAGTTTGTGGTAGGTGTCGGGCCGGAAGACCATCACCGTGATGAGGTTGTGCAGGAAAAGACCTTCGATAAACATCCACACGAACATTGTCGTTCGCGCGTATTCCAGAACGATGTAAAACCATTCGCACAAGATCGGCTTTTTGTTTGATTTTTTTTTCCGGTTCCAGCATTTCCAACAAACACATTTGCATATCATAGTGGGGGATAAAAACAAAACGTGAATATAATGTTTGAAAAAGAAAAATGTCCTAATGGGATGTAGAAAAAATCATTACGGTTTCGTGAATGCCTCCAGCGCCGAGTGCTACCGTGCTGGAATCGATGAGCGTTTGACGGTCACCGCCCACCTGCAGATCAGAGACGAAAACGGCCTGATCCATGTAGAGCGTCATGCGGATGATGACCTGGATTCCGATAGCGGCAAACAGGTTCTTGTGAATGCGAGTCCGGTGATTTTGTAGACTTCTTTAGTGTTTTGTTTTTCAGTTTAGGGTCGTTGTTGTTTTGTACGGTTTTTTTTATTTCCAGCAGGTGGATGATTCAATAGGTCCGTTCGTGCATTGCGAGCACGTCGTCGTAATAAGGCAAAAGAGAGAGTGAGAATTTGAGACAATCAAGTAGTTGGGGAAGTGGGATGGATCTCACCTGAAGTAGGTGAAAATGAAGAGGGAAATCATCAGGGAGATGAGCGATAGGGTCAATCCGGTCAATTCCAGTATCCTCGTCATTTGAGCCACCATCAGTTTGTCCTACGTTTGCCACCACAGACAGGACGTCACATTTTCAGATTGGCACACAGTTTGCAATAGCGACGCTCCCATTGATTTGATTTTGATTGTGTCCCGTTTTCTGGTTGAAATCAGATGCAACGAGAAATCGAATCAATGGGACGTGCATTTGCTTGACAACTCTGTCACACAGACAACAACAGCCTGTTGATTCCCATAGACTTTCTCCCCTTTGTTCCCCTACATTTTAATATGCCGCCGACGACAATGTCGAGGCCATTTCTTTTTCTTTTAATTTTTCTAAAAACAACCAAAACAACCAAAACAAATGGAAATGCGAAAAGCGCTGCCTATAAAGAAGAAAAAAAAGGGTCTCAATCACCTCTGCGTCCTGTTGGCTTCCGCTGTCCAACGTGTTCATCAGGTCTCGTATTTCAGGTAGAAAGCATTGACTGTAGTTGGTCCAACCTTGTTGTTGCTGATGATGGATCATGTCCTGGTCATCGAGTAGGGTCGCTGCCGCCGTGTCATTGGCATCCGATGCTGGTGGCGGACCTTCCCAACGACCCGAATCCAGGCATCGTCTTTCCGCCCATTCTAACGTTTATTTTTTTCAAACAACCACACACAAAAAATTGAAATGAGATCACACCGCAAGGAACTGAACAGCACGGTGCATTCAACACCAACAAAAAATCAATGTCTGTTGCGGGCTGCGTGGCCACATCTGCTGCAACACCGACTACAGCGTATACACGCTCTAATGTGGCGCTGTGTTACATAGCGCCACCAATCAATTTCCTCTGTATAGCTGATGCGATTGGAGTGCTGCTGCTGTACACAACCCGTAAGGGTCTTAGATACCCTCTGGGAAATCTTTGTTTTTTTATTTATTTATTTTTATTCATTTTTTTCTTTCTCCCTTCCTCCTCTTATTGTTCGTCCATATAATACAGTATTTAGAAAGAAAGAAAACGAGAAAACATTTTTCGATATCGACTAACGTACGACTACATCATACGTTTATGGACATTTTTTTTTCTTTTTCTTTCATCGCTCTTCTTTTTTGCTTTTCAAAGAAATGTAACGTGTTCTTGCACATGCAGCTCGTGTAGCTTAGACGATGAATTGCAGTGGATTCCCTGCGCAAGAAGAGCGGATCGGCAAAGGAAAAAGGAAAAAAGGAAAAGAAGTGGTTGAAAAATACGTACGAGTCGGATCGAGGCCTTTGCGTGGCGGGCAGGGCAGATGGACCGTTTGGCCGGGTCTCGTAGGTGGCCAACACAAGAGCTGGTCCCATGTAAAACGGCAGAAAATGTCCAATTGATTCGTTTCTGCCGTACACGTAAAGCCATTCACGAAAACAGACATTTATTTTCGAGTTTTCTCTCCATTTGATTTTGATTGAAACGAATTTCGATTTGGCTCAACTCGGTGATTGCGTCATAGGCGAGAGTGAGAAAGAAATAGAGGCTTACCTTCTAAGGTGCGCTGGGCTTCCTGGTATAATTGGCGACATTGTTCCATGATGAAACGATGCGGATGTGGCACGTTGCTACGGCAACCACGAACGGAAAGGGTATGGAAAAGGATCTGCCTAACAAAGATGATGAACCGTGTCAACTTTCAGCAGCTGTTGATCTGCGGGGAGAACAAAAACAAAACGAAATTGATTGAGAATAAGATGCAAAGTTAAACAAGAAATGAGTGGGTGCGAGTGATGAGCTAATGGGAATATAACGAGAGAGAAAATGTTTGAGTACGGAAGAGATTTCGTTTGATTTGAAACGTGATGTCGTGCCGCAGGTGTTGCGTGCAGACGCGCTGATGAATCACGAAAAAAGCAAGAAAGAAGGCGAAATTCTGCTTTTGTTTCTGCCTGTTGATACATTAGCAGACAAGAACACGAACAAGAAAACGGTTGCTCTGCCCTTATCATTCACGCCGAAACAGCGAGTTTTGTTTGGTTTTTTGTTTTGTTTTTCTATTCTAGAGAGAGAGAGAGCGACACGATGATTGAGATTGGGGTGAGAGACTCTTCTTCTTTCTTTTTGGCCGAGGTACAGGGAGGGGTTTGGCCGAGTGTAAGGTTTTACTCACAGTTGGCGTCAGCTGATGAGATGCACACCCTATCAAACAATCAAACAAACACGTCAAGACGGGACGAAACTGATCTAGCGTCCTGTTGCGAGTCCCGCTGTCTCTACAAACAACAGGCCGAACTGAAATGCGATGGCCCCGTTTTGTTTTCATTTCTAATGCGAAAGCCTCGAAGCAGAGAACGTGGCCTCATCTGAATTCGAGCTGGACGTGAAACATCAGTGAATCCAGCCCTTCCTTCTTGCCTATCGCTACTCGTCGTCGTCGTAATCCTTTTATGTTGAACTAGCCGCTCCGCTGCTCGCCTTGTATCGCGGCTCAGCATCAAACAGCTCGTCACCTTATCATGCAACAGACACATCATTGTTTGTTTTCTTCTTCTTCCTTTTTTTAAAAATTCCCTGAATAGATGCACTCAAAATTTAAAAAACAAACTAGAATCTTTTTTCGATTTTCTGCTTCACCTTTTGACGTTATTTCGTTTGTTTGCTTAGACGTAAGTAGTAGTAGACGTGTATAGGCCTACATCCGCCATTGTTTGCCGTTCCACCAGAATATAATAATAATAATAATACGTTCTTGCAGTTCGCTCACGTTTCTAGATCGCAAATGAACTGTTTTCTTTTTTCGTTTCTTTTCCTTTTTGTGTTTGCTGTAAACGCAGAGTCGACTGTTTACGGCCGTTTGCCAATCAGAGCAAATGTTGGAGAAACACCATTGGCAACCAAGTGCCGTGGAGGCGGCGGCAGCAGAGAATATTTTTTATGTCGATATCAAATGGATTGGACCCAAACGCCGTCAAATACGGTCGTCAAATATGAACGTACAGTTCAGACGATGCGGTGGGGGTGTAAGCCGCAAGAGCGCAGTTAGACACGGCAAAACAAGAAGGGCGCGAAGTGTTTTATCTGCCGCGTTTTATTTGATTTTCAATTGTCCTCGATGGCTGATGAAGGCCAGTGGCTGCGTCCGTTTTCCTATCGGCCACTGCAGACGCGCGCGTCTGTGTGTGTTTGTGTGCGTGCGTACTAGTAGCTAGCCGCAAATAATTCTTAATTCAATGGACCGCATGGCGAGAAAATCCATCATCTCTTCAGGGGCTGTACACGGTGAAAACAACTGTACCCGGCAGCCCAAAAATAATTTCTCTTTTTTCCTTTTTCTTTTCGTTTCCAGTCTGGCCAAAACAATTGGATGTATAACGAAAAGCCGGCTGTGATCACGTAGTCCGTGCCGGTAACCATCTCGCCCACTCGCTATAGTGCGATCCGGCCAGACACATCGCCGTCCTCATTAGAAATAGATCAACTGAAGAAATAGAAAGACCGCCGTCTTTTTTCTTTCAATTATTATTGATGTATCCATCTCCTTTTCGTTTCTTAAATATTAGCGGCAGTAATGCGCGCACGAGGAATTCGCCCTAATGGCACCGACATAAGGGTGTCACCAACGCGGCCTTCAAATGAATAGCGACTGCTGCGAACAGGTTGCCGACTTTTGCACTCACAACTGAACAAGACAAATGAAATCACTCACTTTTTTTTCTTTTCTTTTCTTTTCTTTTTTAAATGGACGGCGTTTTTAGCCGCTTTGCTGAGATGCGCTCGAAAGCGTTTGCGTCATGGTTGAGCGCACCGAACGAAAAGCCAACGACTTGTTTGCAAAAACAAAGAAAAAACCAAATTTGTTTTGCAACGCCAAATGTTTGGTCGTTCGTGTTCGCGGACAAAGTGTAAACGAACGTGTTAGCGTCAGTTGCAATGCACATCACTCGCTTTGCGAAAATGAAGAGGACAGCTGCGAGGACAGGGGAACGTTCTTCATGTCGGCGCGCAAGTGAACGAACGTCAACCCAGTTCGGCACTCTGGCGCGTACTGAAAACAAGAAATTGCCGCCGCTTCGGAGCTGTTTTTTTTATTTTATTTTATTTTTTTTGTTTTTTTGTTTTTTCTTCTTTTTCATTTGGCTCTCCCTCTCGCTTCTTTCCTTTTCTTCCCGTTGGAGTTCGTCGTCGTCGTCGTCGCCGTCCAGCTCAACAGCTCGACAGCTCAACACGCACGCACCGTTTCAGCGAACCCGTTGCTCATTTTTATAGAAACGCGAATTTCAAACAAAACTAAACAAGGAAAGGAAGAAGAAGAAGAAGAAAAAAGAGAGCGACAGCAAACGTGCACGCACGGCGCATGCTCCGCTAGAATGTCCGCCCACTCTCGTTCTACCTATACTCTCTCTCTCTACCTTTCAGCATACTCTCAGAAAATGAAGAAAAAAAAAAGGGTGAAAACTTGAATCATTTCCATACTCACAAGGTCCTTACGCTTGCAACCCCCTCTTTTTTTTTTTTTTCTTTTTTTTCAAAACTCACCCGCTGCACCTGTTTGAAATCGTCTTTTCTGTGTCGGGCGTTTCTTTTTGGATCGGAGAATTTCTATTTCCATTTTTAAACAATAAATAAAAAGCGCCTTTCAAATCATTTCGTTGCGTCCATTAGAAACGTAATGATACCTGCCGACAGGTATCTCTTAACCCTCATCTTTTTCCATTTTTTTTTTCTTTTCTTTTTTCTACTTAAGATTCGGCTTTTTCATTGACCAGAAAAGAGAATGTCTTTGACAACATTTGGAGATAGGCGGCGACTATTCGGTTGCTATTCTAATGATTATATACGCGTGTCATTTGTTATTGTATAGCTCGTTTTGTTGCCGTTGTTGATCTCGCTGGCCTTGCCTCGCGACCGGATTTTGTTGTGTCACCAATGATCGACAAGACATCAACCCCCCCACTCAAACCGGTTTCTATCCCACGTTTTTTTGGATTTATTTTTTCTAATATTGGCGTCGAGTTTGGCCACAATTTATCGGTTCGATTGCCTACGAGAAAAGAGTGCGAAACCGTGTTCGGTTTTTGGCATGTTTTAAGGAATGCGCAGCACGTGACTTGCGGTGCTGTACACCGATCGCTGCTTGGATGTATTTACGTACCGCACTGGCACTGGTATAAGTCGTAGCTACCCGCGAACCTCTACCGTGGCACGTGACGTCGTTACAAGTCAACTCTTTCGTGTTCTTGAAAAACGAGGCCAATTGTGCACCGTTACAATGCCCGGATGCCATTTTCAGGGAAAAAAAAAAAACAAAAAACCAAACCAATAAAATGTATTGGGTCGAATCATTGCGACAAAGAGACTCAATCAGTTGTTAAAGAGTTGCTGCTTTGCCACGTGGTTTCGGGAAGACTCTAGCGTTGATTCGCCCTTTGTTACGCGTCTGTGTGTATACAGTACGTCAAACAAGCCGAAAGCCGTGCAAATCGGAGAAGGACGTCAAACATTGGCTTTCTCTCATTTGAATTTTTCGCTTTCGCTTGTGTGTGTCTTCTAGAGATTTGATTTATTTCTATTCGATTTTTTGCTTCCATAGATTTAGCTCTCGGCTGCCGTGTAGTGGCAGAGCGTAGGCATCACGCGCGGCCGACTTTTGCTGATGAAGAGTCAGGCGCTGTCCCCCTTTTTTTGTGGAGGGGAAGGATTGCATATAGTACGTACGTAGCCTACGTACTTGTCTCGTGCAGGTCTCTTTTATTGACAGCCAAACGACAGAGACTGTGAGGCAACTGTGAACTGAATAAACATGATACGTCTCGTCACGTCACGTCTCCGAGTGATGTTCATCGCAGATTGTCAGCCCCTCCTTTCGTCTCTCCCCCTCTTTCTTGCAACACGCTCTCTATATGCAGTATTTACAAGTCTCACTTAAGCGCTCAATTTCTTTTGAGAATTCACGGATGGAGGAGAACGTTTTCGCGTCGCCTTTGCGGGGCGACAGAAGCTTTTTGCTCCCCTTTATTACATCGATCGGTTTCTCTTCCCTATTACGGGAAGATTGTGTTACTTTAACAGGCCGATATGGTGCTTGTCGGGCCTCAGATGTTCCTTAAACAACCGTTTACCTTATTTCCCGATGCATCGACTTTGATGTTCTTTGAAATTCATCTTTCGCTTTTGCTTCTGGCAGCAGGCGGGTCAATTGAATATGCAATCATCCAATGAATGACTTTCCGTCCATTCTTATTTTGGGTCTATCACATCGTTTTCGAGTCCCTCTAAGATGCAGATATGTATACACATGAACGTATCTTTTGTTTTGAAAGGTTTCAAGGAAGAGAATGGACATGTGTTGCTGCTTTGTTGTTGTTTTGCGTGTGCGTTGGACGCACCGATCGTTCAATGGGGGGCTTTATGTTTGTACTTGTGATTGATTTATTGTCGCACTCTCAGTCGACTGACGACGGAGACGACACACACGATACACAAGGTGTTGCGTCACGGCGCCAGTGCGGCCAATCACGCTGACTGCTTCTGGCTCACACTCACGAAAGAGGAGCAAAAGGTTTCTTTATATTTTTTTATTGATTTATCGTTGCAACATCGGTTTGATTCAATAAGAGAGATCCTCATCACCATAGCAACTAAATAGGCCTCTCTTTTTTTTATTGGTACAGCTTGAATAGGCTCGCTAAATTCATAATCAAGTAGATGGCCAGCTGTTTGGTCATTCGTATTTTACGCCTGAAGGACAACAAGACGAAACACAAGATTCATTTCATCCACATTCGAGACGTTTCTCTTTTTTATTATTATTTTCCTTGCACTTCCTCTTTAGAGACCGTAAAAAAAAATTTCTCCGGCTTTGAATTGAATATGAAAATGCGCGCGCGCGCGTCTGTCTGTACCTCTAGGCGAGCGTCCAACCAGCGCCGTATTTTTCGTCAACGTCGTTTATAAACTTGCAGTCTCATATAACATATGAAAATATCATCGTCGTTTCTGAAGCGACCCAGCAAACGAGAACTGCTCGCAGTAGACCACCGAAAGAAGAACAAAAATAAAAGAAATAAAAGGTCTATGAATTTAAATGCGCCTGTTCATTGTCAGTATATTGCCAAGTTGTTGAAATGATGCACAAGTTTTCGCTCCGGTGGCTGAAATTGCATCGGCCACATGTACGCCTGTCGCACACTCGAATGCATCATTGTTTATCGTGTTCATGGCTCATCCACTGTCTAAACATATTTGCGCATCCTTTGCCTCTTTTTGTCTCACTCCTTCCTTACTCGCGTGTCCATTGCAATTGAAGTGGGGAAATGGATTGGTCCTAAACTGATTACGTGTCTTCTGCTTGATGGTCAAATAAGAAAGTCGTGATTTATTCTGTCCAAAATCCGCCCCGTTTTTTTGTTTTTTTGTTTTGTTTTGTTTTTTTGTAACAACTTGTGAAATGACCGTCGTTGCTTTCAAAAACTCTTGGAGCGATTTGATTAGAACGAAGAAAAACGATGATTTAGAGAGGCAAAGTCGGTGTTGGCAGGAGAAATCGTTGGAAAAGTTTTGCACCAATCAACACTGCGCAGTTCTTACCCGTCCTATATCCGAATCTGTCCGCATTAAACAATTGCGATCCATTTATTTGATCTTTTTCCCCCTCCATTTTTTCTTTTTTCTTTTCCTTTATTTATTTTTTTTTTAGCGCGGATGGCTCAAACTTTGGCCAGGACCACCTTCGTTTGTCATTTCTCCATTTCGTTACGATCTTTTGAAGAAGAAAAGTTTGCCAAGAAACGCGTAAAATATGAAGCGAGAACGAGGACGAGTTGGAAATTGAATGGCGTAGCGACGAAAAGAGGATGGATCAATCGATACAACAAAAAAAAACAAAGGGAAAAATTGAAAGCGACTTGTCTTTTGGCGTTTGTCGTCGCCAGTTTCTAATGGCTGATTCACTGCATTTCGCTGTAGGGCTAGTAAGAGACGCTTGACGTATTTAGCATGGCTAATGATCTTGTTCAAGTGACACGAGAACGAACAGGTCATTGTCTTGCACTTAGTTGCATGTAGTACGTACCTGGCGCACGCCAATCTCCAACCATTCCCTTGATCCAACAGCGGATGTTGTTGGTGGATGGCTCTCGACGCGATAAACCAATCCGCAGAGTCCTAATTTCACGAGCTAAGACTTCCGTCACGTTTTTTTGTTTTTGTTTTTGTTTTTTTTTTGTTTAACGAGTATACCCTTTTCGGCGCAGATGCCATCTCAATTATTTCTCATTCCCCCGCAAACGTTGAATCCGTTACATCCGCTACCGGAAGTGGATGACACCCTATGGAGGACTCGTGGCCCCCGCCAAGCGCAAAATCGTGACGTGACGCCCACATCTTTTTGTTTTGTTTGTTCGTTTCTCCCCGCACATTTCACGCACGCATCTAATGGCTTTGTTCCTTGTTTTGTTTTTGTTTTGTTTTTCTCTTGTCTTATTTGTTTTGATTGAATTGCTTTTGGCTGGTCGATCGAGTCGAGATCGGCTAGCCTCGCAATGCATCGTCTATCAACTGATTTGTGCCGGTGAACTGATGCTCCCTCCTATACTATACGATAGTGTTGTCGAGTGTTGTGATATCATCAAGAGTGATGGACCAACCGTTGTCTCTTTCTTTTTTCTATCGCTTTATTTTGGATTTCGTTTTCTTTCCTATGTCCATTTTTCATCGATTACGCGCTGCAACAGAGCTGGGCAAATGCGATAGCCGATAGGGGGTGGCCAAAAGAAAGGCACCGTATATTGAACAACGTGATTGGCCATCACCGATTCTCTTGTTTTCTTTCTTTGTTTTACACTAGACCTACTGCAAATGTTGTTGTAGTGTTACGTTCGCTGTTACGAGTGGCCCAGATTTATATGGGGGAGGGGGTTGACGAAGAATAGCCAGCTGTCAATCGTCACTAACCAGCCCGTTCCTCTATCGGGCTGTGTTTGTTTAACCATCCGATAGAAGTTGTCTATATACGCATTCAGCAGATGTGCAAGAGACCTGTCTGTGTTGTGCTAGAAATCATCGGCTAAATCTATAAATGGACCATCTTCCATTTTTTTTTCCTTCCTCTCTTTCACTTTTCTTTTCTTTTCGCAAGTCGTTTCTTCGTAAGTCAGGCTGGAGATAAAAGAAAAATATCGACCCATCGCGTTATAATAGCAACGAGTCGAACCATTGGCAATTCACGGAGAATCCCGATTCAGATCAGAAAAGAAAAGAAAAAAAGAAGTGGGTGGTGGTGGTGGTGGGAGGGAAGAGAAGAGAAGAGAAGAGAGAATGGTACACGAAAGCAAACAGACCCTCCATCGACTGTTCACGTCCGTGTGTGTGTAAACAGGCTAGACTGACTAACAGAGGCAGCAAACTGTGGTGGAGGATGCCAAACTCTACGGGGAGCAGTTCCTGTCAGCCGGTTCGAAACCGTCCACATTGTTTATTTTCTCAGACTGAATCATTTGAGAAGATGACGGGAAAAGATGTCGTTAAAGAATCTAAACAAGTTCATGTTGTTTGGCTTTGAAACGAGTCATTTCGCGTTATTGTCGAGCCCATAATGAGACAAGATCGCGTCAAACGAGGACTGCTCCCTCTGCATTGTTAGTCTGTTGGCTAGTAGAGAAAACGGCGCAACTCACGAATCAAAACGTTTTCCAAATGTTTCACCGAAAAAATGGAAAATATTCAAGTGGCAACAAGGAGAAACGGTCGTGTTGGCATTTGATTTATGCATACGTCCGTTCGTGTTCGCCTTCTGGTTGTACGTTTGTTATTTTCGCCCGTTAGTCTGTGTGTGCGTGAGAGAGAAGGCGATGACGTACTTGTTCCGATTCCTTTCTTTTTGTCTTACGTTTGATTTTTGGAAATTGGCCGCTTAGCGCCTAGAGCCTCGCCCGCAATGCACCGCAGCGGCAGGAAACCAATCACCACGCCAACTTGTCACGGCCGTGAGCGGCGTATCTGCGCGATGAGCAATGGGATATGCTGCACACAATTTTGGGAGCGCATGTTTTCGGTGTTTGAGCCTTCGTCACGATGCGAGCAAAGAATTGCGCACGGAAAACCGGCGAAATTAAACCCAAAAAGCAACAACACACAAGTGAAAGATGACGACACCTAATGATAGATTCTCGACGAGCCTTACACGAGATCGCTCGTTGTGTAAATGTAGGATGCGGTAGTGCCGTTATAAAGATCGGCGTCTTGTTCATTTGGTGTGCCATTTCAATGAGGTTAGTCATGCCCCGTCTACCGACCAGCAAACGTGCTGGGGGGAGCCACGTGCGATACGCTGATGTGCCGTTTCGTGGCGGCTGAAGCAAAAGATTTTTTCCGGGGACAAGCGCACGTCATGGGCAAAGGAGAGGCGCGCCACCAACAAAAGGCAAAAGTCGTTTGCGTATCTAAAGCTTCGTAGGCGTCTGCTTAATATGTAGACGCAGCCCAGACAATTCGCACTTTTTCCTTTTTTCTTGGAAATATCCCCTGACCCGAGAGTCGAACGTGATGTGCATCCAGCCACCGCGATACGGAGAATTTGCTTTTTATTTTTTGATCCTGAGCGGCCCACGTTGTAGCTGAATGCAAAAACAGAGCAGCAGCTGAAACGAGCGTCTATTGTTATTCTATGGGTTTTTCCTCGCCGTTTTGTTTTTTTTCTTCTCTCTTTTCATCTTTCTCAACACACCATCACAAAGCCATCGTCTACAGTACTTGGCCTCCATTTTCTCTTTTACACGTGTCCATAAATAGCATTTGCACGAACTATAGGCTGATTGTGTCTACAGTGCTGTGCTTCTTATTTATTTTTATTTATTTATTTTTGTCAAACTCGGCTCGCGATATGACGCCGTATAACGTACAGCATGGCGTTAAAAAATCCAATCAAAGTGTGCCTTGTTATTTGCGAGTTTAATCTCGACCGCTGTTCAGAGTTCGTCTGTATCGTGCGACGACAATTGCAAAAGATGTAAATCAACGTCGAGATGCGGTTCTTATGACATCAGCCGTCTCGTCTTGTGATTGTTGCGGCAATATAGCTTTTCATCTCTAGTGTCTCTAGTGTTCTGTGTGTGTTTCATAATAGCAATAGATATCGTATTGTGCGTGCGAAGGGGTTGGAGGGCGCAATGGAGGCGCGGCCATCAACCGTCACGCACACGCCTATACATTAGTCCGTTCGTCTCGCGTTCGGCTGCTTTATTGGCTTCACTATAAGCAGTTAACGTTAATGTTTTTTCCTGTTTGCCTTTTTTTGTATTCGGACGAAAAGCCACCGCCGCTGTCTGCAACGTCTAGACGCTCGGACAATAATAACGAAAGCCCTATGTCAATAAATCCTTTTTACTCCTCTTCTTCTTCCTTCTCGGACCCTTGTTTTAGCTTTTATTTTTGATTTTTTTATTTTTTGCTGGCCTATGTGTTAGAAAGCAAACAAGATAGAAGAGAATCAAAGTAGAAGAAGAATATTAAATTCAATCGAGTAACACACACACACACAGACACAAAATAGTCGGGATTGGCTGTGCAGGATCAACATTCATGTACCTCTTGGGTACCCATTTCTCTAGTATAGTTCCTTTGATTCGATGATGGAGCTGCTTGCCCGGCAGACAAAACAACAACAACAAAAGTTTTTTTGTCTTTCCGCTTGCTAAGATGACTCCATTAATTTTATTTTTGTTTTTTATTTTTTATTTTTTGTGTGTTTTATTGGGTGATGTGAATTCCAAAAGGAGGAAAAAGTATAGTTGACTTGATTGTTCGGTCATGAAATCGGTATTCGGTGCGTGGGCCTTTCGTTTTTTCGTTCTTTCTTTGACTATTATTATTATTGTTTGCAGGATTTTTGATGGATCGCATTCGTTGAATTGAGCAACAAAAAAGATGGGAAAAACTGCTGGAGAATGTTTGCTGGATGATGGCAAACCGTATTATTGTTATGTTGATCGTAAAAATAAAAAATAAAAAATAAAAATGAAAAAAATGAAATCAAAGGAAATAAAACGGAGTGAAAAACAATTGGAAATGGAATAACGAGGCCCGCCAGCGTTAGACGCATAGCAAACAGATCGATCTTGGTCGTCAGGGTGCGCCGTCATCGTCGCCCATTTTCTGCGCTGCGCATCGCGAATCAACAAAACGGAACCAACGAAATGTAAATGAAAAAGAAAAAAATGAGGAGAATATGGCGAAAGAAAAGAGTGATTAATAAAAAACAAATATATATATCAAAGTAAAATGCAGTGAACGAATCGGGATCGACGGTGAAACGGCACCAACTGGTGACACTGTTTTTTTTTTCCTTTTTATTTGATTCGATTCTTTTTCTTCAAAATTCGATAAGCTTAATCTTATTGGAGCTGCTCTTTGGTTGCCATGAAAGAAATATTAAAAGTTTGATCTATTGCGAGCGGAACAGATCAACCTTTGTATTCGTTCAGATTGGCAATTTGCGCCAAAATCTGAATGAATTCAAAAGAGGAAAGAAAAAAACGATTTAAATCATATTCAACTTATGGCAAAGACGTACAACGAATACGGGCGAGTTCTTTGATCTTTTTGTTTAAAAAGAAAAAAAAGGCCTTTCTTATACTGTAGTAAATATAAAAGCATTAGGTTGTGTGTGGTAGGATGGCATGGGCGTGTCGGGTCCATAAGGAAATTGGGGATTGTAATCTGGGTTGTCATCACCAAATAGGATCGCCATTTTGCTCTGCGGCTTTCATCGCAGGCCGCCATACGGAAACGATGGGGGGAAACAAAAGTCGAACATTAAGATCGTGACAGTGCCGCTAACGTGACAACCTTTCTTCCAACACCCGTCGCACTGCCTGTCCAGAAAGCCCCGACACCATCGACAACAAAAGTCTTTTTTTAAAATTATTATTATTATGATTTTATTTTTTTAGACCCTGACATCACATTCGATACGTCAGTGGGGGAAAAAAAATCAATAGCTGAAAAATGATTGACGCTGATCGCGGGCCTTTGGAAAGCGTCAACGCAAACAAACTTAATCGCCTTGTCTCGCTGCCGTCAATCCGTGAAAATGAGATGAACGTAATCGACTTTTGCGATGCACGATTGTCGTCACTAGCGACGGGATATTCAACTGGGACTCGATGACACGATCAACAGGTCACCCAACGAGACATTCGAAAATAATGCGACCCCAATTCTTTGTTAGCGCTCTTTAACTTTGAATTCGTTAGACATCGAGGTGCTTATAAGGGGTGTCTAAGAAAACGCATCTCTTGCTGATGTCGATTCGTGAGAAATGACCAGTTTTCAGGAAACTCTGATTAAAAGTGTGCGTCAGTATTATCGATAGCTAATAATACAAGTTGAAATATTGGCTCATCTTTGTCATAGGCAGCTCGACTGTGCCAACATTTGCTTTACAGTTTGACGGCGGTTTCGACCGTTTGTTTGGCAATCGCTTAGTTGCGCAGCGGTTGATGTTTGTGGCCGCAGTGTACACAGTCGTCAATTTTATACGCCTTTATTTTTATTTATTTTGTTTTCTACGATTCTCGCCTTGAGGGACACCTATAGAGAAAACGCAGCTGTTGTTTGCCATCAATCGTAGTCGGAGCCGTCAGTGGTCAAATCAGTTGAGACTAACAAATATAGATTTAGTGGCAAAACGAATTTGTATTGATAAATTGATCAACAGCGCATTGGATTTTGTGAGTTGAAACAAGGAAATGCTAGACCGTCAGAACAAGATTGATCCATTCCATCTCATTGGCAGATTTCTTGTATCCATCACACAATAGCTGTATTTGCTGTTGTGCATTTCCAGTTGGGCAGTGGCTCAGCACCAATGGCGGTCATGTATATCAACTCATTTATTTGTCGTTCGATTTTTATAGTCGTGGCGTTATAACATTCCAGCACTGGAAAATATAGTTTTTGCTTGCTCGCCAGGCGTATTTGATTTTTCAAATGAAAATGTTGAGTGTGTTATTGACAATGGCTTTTGAAATCGGTCCCTAGATGGCGTTCCAATCGTGCCCTGCGCAGTCGACGTTTTTTTTTTTTTCCAGCCCCTCTCTCTCATTTCCCATCATTCCCGCTTTTGCCACCCCACACCGAGAAAACAGACTACGTTGACGGTTGCGTATGTTGGGATTACTCTCTCGACAGAGCAAAGTTTTTCTGGTTGAATTGTATAAAACAAACGAGAACAAGTGAGTCTGTGTGTTTCGTCAAGTGTCGCTTCAAATTGATCAGGTAATTGTTGGTCGTTTCCTGTTTCCATATTCGACATTTCTTGACGAAATTGCAAAAATCGTTATGATGCTCGTTGGGCAGTTTTTGAGCGAAACTGATACGGTTGGCTGAAGCTCGTGACATGGCCGCGTCGTCCTGGTTGTCTTCGCCTAAGCCCAAACGGTTTTTGTTTTTTCTTCTTCAATCGATTGTCGTGAAACGCTTAGATGTAACGGAAATAAACAACTGCAAGTGAAGCCTTGTGGCAAGCCAGTAAGACTCGCAATTCGCAAATGCCAACAACCTTTTCTCTCCCTCTCCTCTTTCCTGGGTTTTGTGATTTAGGTGTCACTCTGGATGAATAATTGGCCCTTTTCTTTTAAATAGATTTCCAGCCTAGTTGACGATAGTAATAGCTGTTAGTAGCTAACGAAATCCAAGTCTATGTACTCAATGATCTGACGATGACTTGTGTTGGACGACTGTGGGCGTCTCACGACATTTGATTCACTCCGTTCTTTTTCTTGTCGAGTAGAGGCTTATGGCAGAACTTGGCAAAGGATACGAGACCCAATCGATAAAAACTGGCTCTGTTTCCATCGTCACCCTTCTGTCTTTTATTTCTTTTCGTGGTCGCTTCCACCATATTTGATGCAAGAGTTGCAGCAGGATCTCCTTCCTCTTTTTTCTTTTTTTTTTCTTTGTAATTCAATAAAAATCGATTACGTTTCAAACTCATTTCGTCTGCCCGTTGCCCTGTCCCTTGTCAGACAATGAAATGATGCGGTTGTTGAGCTTTCAACATTCTTGAAGGTTTGGTAATCAATTCATTTGACCACAAATGAAAGGAAAGAACATTGGGAGGGGGAAAGCTATTAATAACGAGGTCCGGAAATGGGACACTAGTCTCGTGCCACGTGCTCAGTTAAAAAAAAACACCAACTGCATTTCATTTGAACCTTTTGATTTCTTCTTTTCATGTTTTTCGTTGGTGATGTTCAAATGGCAACTTGACGGGCCAATGTCACACGTCAGCAGCTGAAACTTTGAGAGAGCATCAAAAGAGGAATTAAGATGTCTGAAACGGGATTTCCTGGAACCTACTCGACGACAACCGTCACACAGACGGCCACCACAGTCACCACTAATATCCGCTTTGATCCGTCCTACGTTCGCACTATTCCTGGCATGCTGAAAATAGCCATCATGGTATCGTGTCTTAACATTTCTCCTCCGTTTTTTTGCCATTTTGCTGGACGTGGTTTACTATGATTTCAATGTTGGATGTTGCTTAAAAGGTTTTGAACATTCTGGGCTTCATCTGCGTCATGGTGTCGGAAGTGAATTGGCATTCAAGAGCCAACTGGTTCAATTTTTGCGCCATGGGCGGGTTCTGGATCACGGGTATCCTGTTGGCGTTTTATCTGTTTCACGTCATCGAGAAACTGTACTTCATTCCGTGGATCATGCTGGTTAGTAGCTCATCATCTGTGCCCCCTTTTTTTTGTTTTTTTGTTTTAAATTATATTTTGATGATGTTTTAATAACCCCCGAAACGTGCAAACTCGACGTAACAGGAGATGGGTTACTGTGGCCTGTGGTGTTTCTTCATGCTGACTGCCTCTGCTGCCTGCGCTGCCCAAGGCAGCCTTTTTGAAGCTTGGGCTGCCGCTTCCGTGAGTGTTTCACCTTTTTCTTTTTTTTTTTCTAAAAGGAATTACCTTTGTTTGTTTTAAATGATTATTTTGTTAGTCGTTTGATGGGGCTGTTTATGCAGTTTTAATATTTATTTCTTCATTGTAATGATGCGCAGTTCTTTGGCTTCATTGCCATGATTGTCTACGGAGTGGATGCTTTCTTCAAGTTCAAAGCTTGGCGTGCTGGAGAAATCGCCCAGGGTGAACGAGTCAGGACCGTGCAAAAGAGCGAAACCGTCGGCACTCCTGCCTATTAAGTGTGTCTTTCATTTTTTTATTTCGAGCCACACCAACGTCACACAGCGAATACAGTCCAGAACATCAACCTCCCTCGCGTCCCTTTACCGTCGTATGCAAATTTACCACTAGCGAAGGATGCAAAAATTATTATTATTATTTTTTTTTTGCTTCCCATGTAACTGCTTCTACACCGTTTTTTGGAACCCGTTTTTTTTGCACCCAAAATGTTTAACAGATACATTTCCGATCCCACCCCTGCTATCGTTCTAGCAGCTTGTTGACCACTCAACATGTGTTCCACTTAGCCACTAGTGCGTTTTTCCTCCCTTTTTTTAAATATACTATATATCGTGCGTGTGTTTTTTCAGATGTGTGCGTGCGAATGACTTCTGTTTTCTTTCCGTGTGTGTGTATGTGTCTTTTCAAATTCCCTCCCAGCAGCAATGCACACCACTAATGTACCGCGCCTTTTTTTTTTTTTTTTTTTTTTTACAGAGAAAAGCTATTGATTGAAATTTTAGTCTCTCGTATACAAGTGTGTTGTTTGCTTTTGCGTTTTTGGGTGAGTGTGAATCCAAAGGAAATTTCGCCATTTTCTTCCTCTCAATAGTCGAAACATGATCCTCCATCACTTGGGGGAGGTAAAAATAGCTTAAAAGCTTCCACTACCCATCCGAATATTATTTAATGGCTTGCTTTTAAATAGTATTCGAATGGTAATTCTATGAAATGCTTTCATCGTTTCATGGTTTTTTGTATTTTCGAGGAAATTTGTCGAAGCAAAACAAATGCCGCTCTATAGGCCAACTTCTTTTCATTTATCCACGTTTTCCATGAAATTCGTTTTTGTCCATTTCCCTCCTTAAAAAAAAAGAAATTGCGTTTTGTTGTATTCTTTCATTGTTTACCACCACCACCCAACTCGTATGATCTCATCCAACTCTACCTGTGTGTATCTGTATGTTGTTTTGTAGGCTGGGAGTCTTTGCGTGCCTCCATTCGCAGGACTGAGAAGCTAGAAAACGGAGACTCTCATCATCACCGGTGGTACATCGCAGCTTTAAAGTAGTTCAATAACATCATTGGGAATTTTTTTTTTTTTTTACAAACAAAAAAGCCGTTCAAGTATTATGTGGAAAAAAAAATAATTCAGTGGTTCCCTCTGGTAGCAGCCACTACCATTTTCGACAGTTTGGTTTGCCTTTTTTTTCCCCCCGTTTTTTAAAATTGTTATTTTTCCTTTGATATCCTCTGTGTGTGAGCGTGTGTGTGTGCGTGCGCGCATTGGTTGTAGAGTGTTTTCTGGGTGGACGAGACAAAACAGTGAAAAGAACATCGAAAAAGTCCAACAAAAAACGAGACATTGTACTACTACAATCGGTCGAATTGCAGGAATACACTCCCCACCCTCATCAATGTGGTCTCTATCGTTTTGAAAACATTCGAGTCCATATTCCATGTGTATTTTCATCCATTTTTCAGTCATCAACAAACGTCTTCGAAAGGTTCCTCCACATCGTTACTGCCCAAAGACGTCATGTTTTCGCCGCTGTTCTTGGACATGCGCAGTCGACACGACGGAATGGAGCACTGACGGACGCCCCGGCCCGATTGAACCACCGGTAGCCAGTGGTTGATCGTGTTATGGTGGTCGAATTCTTGATCGCGGTCGGCGAATTCACGCGAGCGGAACACCAAGTCGTAGATGCATCCACGGAAGCCGGAGTGCAACGGTAGGTCGGACGGTAATCGTGAATGGTTGAACGAAGAGTGGCCGCCCAGAAATAGGCTGGGATGAGCGTTGAGGACGGACATGAGTCCGGGCGATCTGCCCGTCACCGTTGGCTGATTGTTGACCTGAAGCCACGCGACGCGGCCTCGCATTCCGACATGGACCGAATGGCCGCCCATTGTGGAGACGGAGACTGGCCGAGCCGTAAAGATCCGTCTGGCTCCCGAACCCAAGTCCCAAGTCAGTGCCACGTGACCGCGAATGAAACTAACGGCCAGAAAGTCCTTTTTCTCTTCGATTCCCGCTAGCGTGACTTGATCAGCATTGATTGGTTGGCCGATGAAAAGGAGTAGAGCCACTTGACGGGCATCGTCCGTGACGAAACTGAATTTCATCTCAAAGTGTTCGCGGATGAATGGCGGCGGAGTCAGACTCAGGTAAGACGAGTGGCCCATGAACGTGCCATCGAATTGAGGACGGGTCACGTTCACCGCTGTTTCAAAACAATTGAACATCGTTTGTTGTATTTTCTATCCAATAGCATTATCTGCTTCTTGTACAAGCTTTAGATTTTTCGAATATATTCATTCGAACGTAAAAATAAATAAAAGAGATGACTAACCTATTTCACAGAGAGACCCGATACGGCCGTAACTGCAAACGCAAATCATTTGATCGTTGGAGCTCATTAAACAGGTGCTGTTGACTTGGCACGGATTGCAAGGGCACTGGCGGATCTTGCACTGATCGCCCACCCAACCCATCGGGCAGATGCAACCGCCACCTCTTTCGTCGAATTGCTGATCGCCATTTTGTTGGGCATTGCTGTCGAAATTTGCGCGGCATATTCCGCCGTTTAGGCATCGCAATCCACCGCAATTGGCCCGACGATCGGGACACTCGTCCAGGGCTTTGCCTTGGACAGCGTCTGCGATCATATCCAGCCGTTGGCCGTCAATCTTACACGAGCAATTTCACAGTTTAAAAAAATGAAACGATTTTTTTTTGAATTTCCAAGTCAAATTACCTCTAGATTATAGGCACATCCGACAATGCCGGGCAAGAAGACGAGCTCGGCTGGTGTTGGCACTCCATACGGCCGCCCGCCAATGTGAAGTCTGCCCGGCCAAGTGAAATGTTCGTCATCGGCCAATCTCTGCTCCCCGTTCATCGAGTAGGAATTATTCAGTTTAACAGAGCCCATGCAAAAGCTGCTGGACGAATTTCGGTCTTCCACTTTGAGAAATCTACGGTGATACGAAAATAAGTTAGGCACCCCTTTCAATCTGGCTTTGATTGTTTGCAGATATTGTAGATGACCTCATAAAAATGGCGTGTATATCTCCGTCACTGACGTTGTATTTGGTTTCGACCAGCGTCATTTGCTGACGGCCGCAAGACAAACGGAATTTGAGGGCGCCTCTCTCGACGTAAACGGCCAGGTAGACGTGGGCGTCGATGCTGTGGATGTAGGCGATCAAACCCAAAGGTGCCATCGTGCTGAACTCGAGTCGAGCTTCCAATACTTGCTGCTGGTTTTGATCATCGGCTTGCGTGCGATCTGCTACCGCATAACTTAGGTAAGAATTGCCGTGAAATTGCGGTACTTTCAATTTCCTGTCCGTTTCGCAACGACGGCCTTCGTTCCTCCACGAGCAACGGCACTAAAATCAACACTCTTTCTTATTAAAATTCAAATGTGTTTATTTTTGATTTTTGTTGTTCTTGCTAGATACCTGCCATCCTTCGGCGGTCATGACGCACGTTCCTCCGTTCATGCAAATATTGCTGTCGCACGAATTGGCTGGGATTTCGCCCGGCAATAAACTCGGGTCCATCAGCGGAGGTTCAACCGCCAGTACTTTCACCATCGTCGTCGTCGTCGTTGTCGTCGTTGTTTGATTGCTTACGTCAACAAGTTCACGGGAGACGGTCGTCAGTGTCAACGATAGATCTGTCGGCAAAGACGATTCCGTAGTGTTGTCATCCGGATGGAGCAACGGACGATTATCTAATTCGAAATGGCCATTTGTAGTCATGTCCGTTTCGTGTTCCGTAGCGGCAGGGACGTGATCAACTTCGGGAGGTCGTCCGTTTGTAGGCAGATGGATCGTTGTTGTGCCACCAGCTGTCACATCTTCCGTGTGCCTGTCGTTGTGCAGCGTGAATAAAGTATTAGCGGCAATTGTTGTGGCGGTGGAAGAAATCCCGTGACCCAATCGAGTGGAATGAGAGATGACGGTGGTCGATGCTGTCGAAGAAGAAGACATGGGACGAGTGACTGTTGTGCTGCTCTTCGACTCGCGTTCGCCCTCGCTAGTCTCCGGCTTTATTGTGGATTCCGGAAGGAATGGAACGAATGTCGTCCCGATAGAAGACTGAACGGTGGTTTTGAACTGGGTGGCCGTTTGATGCGTCATTGGCGTCATAGTGTCCGCCACTGCCGTAGTGGTGTCCAACGCATCGGTGGACGTGATGGTCGACGTTTCATCGGATATTGTTGTCGGCAAGTCTTGAACCATCGATCCGTTAATGGACATGGTTGTAGTCTCTTCCGACACGCCCATAGTCGTCCAGATGGTGTTTTCAATATCTCGCGAAAGATTAGTTGTAATCGTGGAAATCCACGTGGTCCATTCCGGTGTCGTTGGATCCGATTCCAGCTCCAGCGTCGAGAGTAAACTCGGCAGAGTCGTAATAGGATCTTGGAGGGGCGTCATCGCTGTCACCGTCGATCGTTGCGGGGTAACAACTGTTATCGACGTCATGGTCGAGACAGTCGACATTGCCGTTTCTTGTTCTTCGTGTTGTTCGTTTCCTATTTGATTATTGGACGATTGGCAGCGTGGTCCAGTCCTGTGTCGTGAAATCAATGAACCCGTTATTACCAAGTCATTGCGGCGAAGAGGAGAATAACATTAGTGTTGCTTGCACGTTATGTGTCAATTTACCAAAGTGGTGGGCAGGAGCAGGAATAGCCGTCCACCTGGTCGATACATTGGCCACCGTTGAGACATTTGGTCCCTGGCAGAAGGCACTCGTTATATTGGTTCTCGCAATGGACTCCGTGGAAATCGGGACGGCAGTAGCAGGAAGTTTGGCCGTCGTCGTCATCCAGCCAACAGATGCCCTGGTAGCTGCAATGCTTATCGTCGCATCGCTCCAGTGCCGTCTCGCAATTACGGCCGCTAAAACCTTTGTGTTTGTTTCGTTTTGTTTGGTTTTGATCGACCCGTTAATGCATTGTCAAAAGAACGGCCATAAGTTGTTGGTTATTGAAATATTCTAGCGTTGACACATCGCTTGGAACTATATGTATACTAGTTAATGTACTGCGCCTACATGTGCGTAAACACGACATACCGTGGGGACATGCGCATTGGTAACTTCCAATTAAATCGATGCAAAGACCTCCGTTCTTGCACGGATTACTGCAACATTCATCCACGTCCGTCTCGCAATGCTTGCCCGTCCAACCTGATTTTCATTTCAATTCAGCAAACGAATATAAAAGAGGCTAATGAAGCAGTCGTATTGAAATTGTTTGAACCTTCCGGACAGAGACAGTAATAGGCCAAGCCGGGGCCTTCCACGCAACGGGCACCATGACGGCAGGTGGGCGGTAGGAAGAGATCACGACTGCTCGCATTACTATGTTGATGACGACAAACGGCCACATCTATTTGGCAAAATGCGCCTTCGTAGCCGGGCAAACAGCGACAACGGTATCCGTTGGTGCCGTCCTGACAAGTGGCTCCGTTCTGACATGGATCCGATTGGCATTCGTCGATATCGACTTGACAATCGTCGCCTTTGTTTAAAAAAAAAAAAAACATTTTCATCTTACAGTTAATTTTTTTTTTTTTTCGGGTTTATTAAGGGACTACAGAACTCACCGGTGTAACCTGGGAGACAAAGGCAATGATATCTTCCAATACCGTCGACGCAGGTGCCTCCGTTTTTGCACGGACCATTCCAGCATTCATTCCAATCTGTTTGACATTGATAGCCGGTATACCCGTCCTCGCAGAAACACGAATAACTCGAACTGCATTTAAATTTTGTAAGCATAACAACAAAAAGAATTCAGCACGAAATCTCAAGTAACGAGGCACTGTTGGTTTTCGGTTTTGTTTTGTTTGATTCATTTTTTTATGGGAGATTTTGAAAGACTTACTTGTTTATGTGGTCAATGCAAAGGCCGTGAAAGCAGGGATCCGACTGGCACGCCAAAACATCATTAAGCTGTGCTGCTGCACCTGACGGAGGCGGCTGATACTGATGTAGCTCTACTTCTTTAATCAATTCCGCATCGATGATGTTGTTTCTTGAACCGTAAGCGGCAGCAGACGGCGAGACCATGAAAAAGGCCATGAATCCGATGGTAACCAAACAGCTGTCAAATCCGACCATGACAATGGATTTACGTTTCGTTGTCGACAAAAGCAAGCAGTTGCTGTTAGACTTATCTATAGTTCTCCTGTCACCCTGTGTGTGTCTGCTCGTAATCCAGCAGCTGAACGAGCTTCACGTCGAACGCCTTGTCTTAACTCGTCTTCGTCCGTGTAGAGACAGACAACATGGCTAAGACGACACCTGAACTTTTAGCTTTTCACTTCACCCCTCCCTCTCCTTCTCCATATACGTACATCCATAGGTAAGAGGGGTTGTGCTTAAGAGGAGGGATGGAAAAATGGTGGAGGAGAAAGGAACTGGCCACAGTCGACGTCGTCGTGCTATGGAAAAAGACCGCGGGAATCGTCGGACGAGGCTAGGGAAGGAGGGGTATTCGGCTCGTTCTATAAACCTTAACTGGTGGTACTCGTGGAGTGTTTCCATGGAGACTACGGCTGTTGATATACACAAACAGCCAAAAAGAAAAGAAAAAAACCGAAAAAGTCGAGTCACGCATGCATAACCTGCACGATGTCGGAGACGACGAATAACATCATATGACAGCTGCTAGTTTTCTCGAATTCCGCCGTCCTACGTCCTTTACGTTCCCAAACGATTTGACAGGAGGGTGTGTCAAATTATGAAAAAGAAGAAACAAATACAGGCTTTTATTTCCATTTAATGACTACCATCACTAAACATAAACGTTACCTTTAGACATGCAGCCAATTTGTTATGTTTATTTTTTAAGTTGGTTATTTTCTTTGCATCTTGATGCCAGATTAATTTTTTAGCGTACCGTCACACATTTAAACCAAAGTTGCTTTCCATCATTTAAAATAGCGCGAATACGAGATTTTCTGGCACCCCACACGAATATACTTGTTTACTGCCTTACTGGATCTAGGGCTCGGCCCCGATTACCCGAGAACCAGCTTACTACCGGAAGGTAGTGGCGCTAAGCAACAAAAAAAACTTTAAAAAGCTAATTTTGTGTGTGTCGCGCCAGTACATTCCAATAGTAAGCTGTTTCTTGGGTAATCGGGCCCCAGCCCTAACTGGATCACGTCTTCACGTGACATTTTCTTTTATATAACATATTTATACACATGACAACGCTGTTCGAATTTTCGTCTGCTGCAGATTCTTCATGAATAGTAGAGTCGGCAGTTTGACACGCTCTCTTGTTTGTTCACCGAACATATTAAAAAAACGACCGATTGTTTCCTAGTCTCAGAAAATATTAATTTAGATATGTGGAAAGTCGTTACTCGTTTGGTCCAGAATAGAAGCCTATCGACCTTTAGCCATAATTTTTCCACTCACAAAGGATTGCCTAATTCAGATACCGAATTCGTTCAAAAGAAACAAAGGTACAAACAAACTGATGATTTTGGACACCCAGAAAAGACACATTTTAGAAGTAGAGGATCCGGCTATCAAGATCGCAATGGAAACAGTGCTTACTCTGAAAGTAGACATAACAGTTTCGTCAACATAGTTGATAACAGCTGGGAAGAAAGTGCGGGGAAAAACAACAGGTATTCAAACAAAACAGACTCTCACAGGTCTGAATATAGAGATCAAGGAAAAGGACAATATGGAGAACCTAGAGAAAGAGGAAATGCTAACCTATCCAAAATTGGTGTTCCTGGAAAATGGAAAGTTGGTGCTGGTTTTGTCAGAGAATCTGACAGGCTACGTGACATACAGGATAGATGCAGAGGAAACTTCAAGAAGATGGCTAACTTCACAATCAAGAGAGAACCTGGCATAAGAAGACAGGCCAAGGTGCTTGAGGAATTTTCAGACCCAAATATATTTCCAAGAGAGGAAGAGCTTGATGGTGAAGTGGATGTTGTGAAGCTTGATAAGGTGTATGACAAGTATCAGCAGAACAAACAGGACATAAAAGAACTCACCAAGTTAAGAATTGTCAAGCAAAAGTATTTTAAAGATACTACAGAAGAAAAGACACTTACCTGGTCAGATAAAGAACACATTCGCTTCTTACACAACAGCGATCCACAACAGTGGACCATTGAGATGATCGCGGAACACTTTCGTATTGAACCCCATGTAGCGAAAGCAGTCGCTAGCGCCAAATGGATTCCGAAGAAGTCCAAATTGCAGGAAGAAATTTCATCAAACTCTACTGAAATCTACCCACCAGTTAATGAGAAAAGTGAGCAGCAAACTGCAAAACGTCAATCGTTTGAGGACAAACAAATAATGACGTGGCATGAAGTGACAAAAGACATGGGGGTAACATGTGATGCCGTAAGTAAAAACCAATCGAAATCCAAACCAGCCAGTGTTGAATTAGAAGACGTTGGTGTCGATAAAGACTTGGTGCTTCAATATCTTTCCCCTGGATCACCGTCTAAATGGGCTTCTCGAAAGTCTAGCCAAACGAATGTAAAACTTGACGAAGCCGAAGAAGTTAGACAGGTTATTGGAAAACAAATTGCTCCTCAGGTATTTTCATTTTTCCGTGACAAACAAAAAATGAATAGTCATTAATAAATTTTCATTTCAACACTAGCAACATCTAGAAATCAAACAAAACACAGAAGATGGTGAAAAAAATATAGGTGATGTCTACCAAAAAGGCGATGCATTCTTCACATCTGAAGGAGAACTGCTTTATCGAGTTCCCAATTTATCCAAATAGTACCAGTTTCTGTAATAAAATAAATTTGAATTTGAAATTCAAAGTAAATAAATCGATTCCTAGAACATGTACTCTGTGCTAACATCCAACTCGTAGCGCTTAGTCAAAGTAGTGAATGGTAGGTGGCGTTTTTGTTTCACGTTTCCCTTTGCAACCATGGCTGAAGATGCTCAACGCCGAGTAGAGTCAGCTCTCTCCAGTTTTGTCGATGAAATCGAAAAATCCAATCTCAGAAAAATGCAGGTATATCATGTTATCGTCTATCCAGCTCTTTGACGCGTCCTTAAATTATCTTTTGTCAGCGTACGATGCATCTGTGCGCGGCAGAGTGTTGTTCTGATAGCACGGCCTCCATGAACAGTGTCCATGCTTGTGTGGAACGCTGCACTCGTGATGTAAATGTTGCACAAAATTTCGTGCAAAATGAGATGGGGCAGTTCCAGGAACGACTCCAACGTGGCGTGCTCCTATGTCAGGATAAAATCAAGGAAAAGATTGGTCCATCACCAAGTGATGGGGACATGAAACGTTTCAGAGCTGAGTTTGAAAGCTGTGCTATTGATTGTGTGAACCACCACATCGACCAACTCCCCAGCTTGATGCAGAAAATCAAGAAAGGGCTTGACCAAGCTTGATTCCTTGGCTCATGTCAATCAATAGTTTAACTCAATTGTTAGTAAAATGTAATGCTGCCTCAATTTGTACGAGTATCGTCAATTCAGTCTATTTTTCAAGAAGTTTGCAGACAGTTCCTGAAATAAGTTGTAAAATTTCTTGTTACTGGCATGTCAAAATGCCAAAGCATAGAATTCACAGGATTTTTATGATCATCAAAATATTGTGATTCTTGTCTAAAGAAATACAGGCCAATAGAACACAACACCTTTTTACCTTTAATTTTACCTGTTCTGCCAAAGATACATGGAAATTAATATTTGTAACATTTTAAAGCAGAGATCGTCTTGGAAAATGGGACTTGTTTCTGATTCGTGTCTGAACCAAAAAGAACTCCTTGGGACGTCTACGGAGAATCAGGTGAATCGAAATTACAAATTGGTTATCGAAGAAGCATACTAATGTAAATTCTTGTTTCTATTATTATTATTTTTAAGGAGAAACGTATTACACTTGTCGATTTGTCATCCAGTATAGACATCAGTGACATTGTGGAAGAAGATGATGTGAAAAGGATGGCCTATTTTTATGTCTACGCCACAAAACTGCAGTCTTTGGCTTCTACTGGCGGGAATAGCATGGGGTTGGCTTCAGGTTTTCTCGATCTGAAACCTCTAATGCATTGGAGTGTTGTCGTCAAATTCGAGTCACCTGAATCCATTTACACGTTGGACGCAGACACATCGGGTGGTCTTACAGGTGCCAAATTTGTCGTTAAGGTAAAACGCCAATATCCTGAAAAAGTGCGTCGCAAAATAGAAGTTGGATCGATAATTATTTCCCCACAACAAGTGATTCGATGCGCCCGGAAATTATACCTTAATGAGGGCAAGTACGACTTCATTTTTGCCAATTGTCAGTCTTGGGCGCACAAATTCTGTTGTGAGATTTCGCCGGATTTTGCTGCCAATCTTCCTGTCACAATAGGTGACTGCACGACGATAGCAACAACCATTGGGGTGAGTGTTATTTCCTTGGGTGCCGCCGGTATAGGCATAGGATGGGCACTTTGTAAAATGCTCCAGAATCGTCAATCGAAATTGCCTTCATCGATGAACGAAGAGGAAGAAAATGATGACATTTGAAAAATTTGCTAAGTAGCCGATTGAGTCGATGTTACGTTGAACACCCTGCCGACAAAGTATTATCCCTCCTTCATGAACATTTCGTCCAATTAATCATATTATATTCTATGGTTTATTTATCCTGGTTTTCGTTAAAAAAGGCTGGTCTGAAATTTGGCCAAAAATTTATGTAGCTGTATTTGGCTCCTTCATTTAAACCACGATAAATATATTTGTAAATCAAAGTCAGGTTACCTAACTCCGTATAGAGAGGGTACTGAAATCACAAGGAATTATGCTTATCCTGTGACAAAGTTCTTAGTGCAATAATTAGAGCGTCCACACTCGGAAGAACTTTATTGAGTCTCGGCTTCAATACTAATATGAGGCAAGTGGTATTTATCTGTAACTGCATTGCAGATATACATAGCACCATCATAGCGTATAATAAGAAAAAGTAGTATTAAAAAGAGTATAAAGAAACAGTTTTCCATTATTGTTTCATGTGCCAAATGTGGCCTCCAGATACTTTCGAGAAACAGCCATGAGGAAAATTAAAAAATAAACTTGATTTCCTCGATTTTCCTACTTTTGTCAAAATCTGCAAAAAACGACATCTCTTGGAATTCGACAAAAATCACACGCCATAATCAAAATTAAACGCTGATTTCGATTAACTAATTGATTTTCTCGGTTTACTTCTGGTTTTTTTAATAAAAGAAAACAAAGTGCTGTAAGCGCACCAACTTTACTTTAAAATCGTTACGTTCATTCAAAAATCATAAGGCAAATTAAAAAATAAACTTGATTTCCTTGATTTTCATTCAATTCTGAATCGAAATCGTATATTTTAAGCACAATTTGAAATTTGGCCAAAATTGAAAAAGTGGGAAGGGTATAGCCTTCCTACTTTTGTCAAAATCTGCAAAAAACGACATCTCTTGGAATTCGACAAAAATCACACGCCATAATCAAAATTAAACGCTGATTTCGATTAACTAATTGATTTTCTCGATTTACTTCTGGTTTTTTTAATAAAAGAAAACAAAGTGCTGTAAGCGCACCAACTTTACTTTAAAATCGTTACGTTCATTCAAAAATCATAAGGCAAATTAAAAAATAAACTTGATTTCCTTGATTTTCATTCAATTCTGAATCGAAATCGTATGTTTTAAACATAATTTGAAATTTGGCCAAAATTGAAAAAGTGGGAAGGGTATAGCCTTCCTACTTTTGTCAAAATCTGCAAAAAACGACATCTCTTGGAATTCGACAAAAATCACACGCCATAATCAAAACTAAACGCTGATTTCGATTAACTAATTGATTTTCTCGGTTTACTTCTGGTTTTTTTAATAAAAGAAAACAAAGTGCTGTAAGCGCACCAACTTTACTTTAAAATCGTTACGTTCATTCAAAAATCATAAGGCAAATTAAAAAATAAACTTGATTTCCTTGATTTTCATTCAATTCTGAATCGATATCGTATGTTTTAAACATAATTTGAAATTTGGCCAAAATTGAAAAAGTGGGAAGGGTATAGCCTTCCTACTTTTGTCAAAATCTGCAAAAAACGACATCTCTTGGAATTCGACAAAAATCACACGCCATAATCAAAATTAAACGCTGATTTCGATTAACTAATTGATTTTCTCGGTTTACTTCTGGTTTTTTTAATAAAAGAAAACAAAGTGCTGTAAGCGCACCAACTTTACTTTAAAATCGTTACGTTCATTCAAAAATCATAAGGCAAATTAAAAAATAAACTTGATTTCCTTGATTTTCATTCAATTCTGAATCGAAATCGTATATTTTAAGCATAATTTGAAATTTGGCCAAAATTGAAAAAGGGGGAAGGGTATAGCCTTCCTCAACTTTTGTCAAAATCTGCAAAAAACGACATCTCTTGGAATTCGACAAAAATCACACGCCATAATCAAAATTAAACGCTGATTTCGATTAACTAATTGATTTTCTCGGTTTACTTCTGGTTTTTTTAATAAAAGAAAACAAAGTGCTGTAAGCGCACCAACTTTACTTTAAAATCGTTACGTTCATTCAAAAATCATAAGGCAAATTAAAAAATAAACTTGATTTCCTTGATTTTCATTCAATTCTGAATCGAAATCGTATATTTTAAGCATAATTTGAAATTTGGCCCCTTCCTACTTTTGTCAAAATCTGCAAAAAACGACATCTCTTGGAATTCGACAAAAATCACACGCCATAATCAAAATTAAACGCTGATTTCGATTAACTAATTGATTTTCTCGGTTTACTTCTGGTTTTTTTAATAAAAGAAAACAAAGTGCTGTAAGCGCACCAACTTTACTTTAAAATCGTTACGTTCATTCAAAAATCATAAGGCAAATTAAAAAATAAACTTGATTTCCTTGATTTTCATTCAATTCTGAATCGAAATCGTATATTTTAAGCATAATTTGAAATTTGGCCAAAATTGAAAAAGTGGGAAGGGTATAGCCTTCCTACTTTTGTCAAAATCTGCAAAAAACGACATCTCTTGGAATTCGACAAAAATCACACGCCATAATCAAAATTAAACGCTGATTTCGATTAACTAATTGATTTTCTCGGTTTACTTCTGGTTTTTTTAATAAAAGAAAACAAAGTGCTGTAAGCGCACCAACTTTACTTTAAAATCGTTACGTTCATTTCAAAAATCATAAGGCAAATTAAAAAATAAACTTGATTTCCTTGATTTTCATTCAATTCTGAATCGAAATCGTATATTTTAAGCAAATAATTTGAAATTTGGCCAAAAATGAAAAAGTGGGAAGAAGGTATAACCTTCCTACTTTTGCCTCCAAAAAAATCTGCAAAAAACGACATCTCTTGGAATTCGACAAAAATCACACGCCATAATCAAAATTAAACGCTGATTTCGATTAACTAATTGATTTTCTCGGTTTACTTCTGGTTTTTTTAATAAAAGAAAACAAAGTGCTGTAAGCGCACCAACTTTACTTTAAAATCGTTACGTTCATTCAAAAATCATAAGGCAAATTTAAAAAATAAACTTGATTTCCTTGATTTTCATTCAATTCTGAATCGATATCGTATGTTTTAAACATAATTTGAAATTTGGCCAAAATTGAAAAAGTGGGAAGGGTATAGCCTTCCTACTTTTGTCAAAATCTGCAAAAAACGACATCTCTTGGAATTCGACAAAAATCACACGCCATAATCAAAATTAAACGCTGATTTCGATTAACTAATTGATTTTCTCGGTTTACTTCTGGTTTTTTTAATAAAAGAAAACAAAGTGCTGTAAGCGCACCAACTTTACTTTAAAATCGTTACGTTCATTCAAAAATCATAAGGCAAATTAAAAAATAAACTTGATTTCCTTGATTTTCATTCAATTCTGAATCGAAATCGTATGTTTTAAACATAATTTGAAATTTGGCCAAAATTGAAAAAGTGGGAAGGGTATAGCCTTCCTACTTTTGTCAAAATCTGCAAAAAACGACATCTCTTGGAATTCGACAAAAATCACACGCCATAATCAAAATTAAACGCTGATTTCGATTAACTAATTGATTTTCTCGGTTTACTTCTGGTTTTTTAATAAAAGAAAACAAAGTGCTGTAAGCGCACCAACTTTACTTTAAAATCGTTACGTTCATTCAAAAATCATAAGGCAAATTAAAAAATAAACTTGATTTCCTTGATTTTCATTCAATTCTGAATCGAAATCGTATATTTTAAGCATAATTTGAAATTTGGCCAAAATTGAAAAAGTGGGAAGGGTATAGCCTTCCTACTTTTGTCAAAATCTGCAAAAAACGACATCTCTTGGAATTCGACAAAAATCACACGCCATAATCAAAATTAAACGCTGATTTCGATTAACTAATTGATTTTCTCGGTTTACTTCTGGTTTTTTTAATAAAAGAAAACAAAGTGCTGTAAGCGCACCAACTTTACTTTAAAATCGTTACGTTCATTCAAAAATCATAAGGCAAATTAAAAAATAAACTTGATTTCCTTGATTTTCATTCAATTCTGAATCGAAATCGTATATTTTAAGCATAATTTGAAATTTGGCCAAAATTGAAAAAGTGGGAAGGGTATAGCCTTCCTACTTTTGTCAAAATCTGCAAAAAACGACATCTCTTGGAATTCGACAAAAATCACACGCCATAATCAAAATTAAACGCTGATTTCGATTAACTAATTGATTTTCTCGGTTTACTTCTGGTTTTTTTAATAAAAGAAAACAAAGTGCTGTAAGCGCACCAACTTTACTTTAAAATCGTTACGTTCATTCAAAAATCATAAGGCAAATTAAAAAATAAACTTGATTTCCTTGATTTTCATTCAATTCTGAATCGAAATCGTATATTTTAAGCATAATTTGAAATTTGGCCAAAATTGAAAAAGTGGGAAGGGTATAGCCTTCCTACTTTTGTCAAAATCTGCAAAAAACGACATCTCTTGGAATTCGACAAAAATCACACGCCATAATCAAAATTAAACGCTGATTTCGATTAACTAATTGATTTTCTCGGTTTACTTCTGGTTTTTTTAATAAAAGAAAACAAAGTGCTACTGTAAGCGCACCAACTTTACTTTAAAATCGTTACGTTCATTCAAAAATCATAAGGCAAATTAAAAAATAAACTTGATTTCCTTGATTTTCATTCAATTCTGAATCGAAATCGTATATTTTAAGCATAATTTGAAATTTGGCCCCTTCCTACTTTTGTCAAAATCTGCAAAAAACGACATCTCTTGGAATTCGACAAAATCAACACGCCATAATCAAAATTAAACGCTGATTTCGATTAACTAATTGATTTTCTCGGTTTACTTCTGGTTTTTTTAATAAAAGAAAACAAAGTGCTACTGTAAGCGCACCAACTTTACTTTAAAATCGTTACGTTCATTCAAAAATCATAAGGCAAATTAAAAAATAAACTTGATTTCCTTGATTTTCATTCAATTCTGAATCGAAATCGTATATTTTAAGCATAATTTGAAATTTGGCCATAATTGAAAAAGTGGGAAGGGTATAGCCTTCCTACTTTTGTCAAAATCTGCAAAAAATGATTTCTCTTGAAATTCGACAAAAATCACACACCATAATCAAAATTAAACGCTGATTTCGATTAACTAATTGATTTTCTCAGTTTACTTCTGGTTTTTTAAATAAAAGAAAACAAAGTGCTGTAAGCGCACCAACTTTACTTTAAAATCGTAACGTTCATTCAAAAATCATAAGGCAAATTAAAAAATAAACTTGATTTCCTTGATTTTCATTCAATTCTTAATCGAAATCGTATATTTTAAGCATAATTTGAAATTTGGCCAAAATTGAAAAAGTGGGAAGGGTATAGCCTTCCTACTTTTGTCAAAATCTGCAAAAAATGATTTCTCTTGAAATTCGACAAAAATCACACACCATAATCAAAATTAAACGCTGATTTCGATTAACTAATTGATTTTCTCAGTTTACTTCTGGTTTTTTAAATAAAAGAAAACAAAGTGCTGTAAGCGCACCAACTTTACTTTAAAATCGTAACGTTCATTCAAAAATCATAAGGCAAATTAAAAAATAAACTTGATTTCCTTGATTTTCATTCAATTCTTAATCGAAATCGTATATTTTAAGCATAATTTGAAATTTGGCCAAAATTGAAAAAGTGGGAAGGGTATAGCCTTCCTACTTTTGTCAAAATCTGCAAAAAATGATTTCTCTTGAAATTCGACAAAAATCACACACCATAATCAAAATTAAACGCTGATTTCGATTAACTAATTGATTTTCTCAGTTTACTTCTGGTTTTTTAAATAAAAGAAAACAAAGTGCTGTAAGCGCACCAACTTTACTTTAAAATCGTTACGTTCATTCAAAAATCATAAGGCAAATTAAAAAATAAACTTGATTTCCTTGATTTTCATTCAATTCTGAATCGAAATCGTATATTTTAAGCATAATTTGAAATTTGGCCAAAATTGAAAAAGTGGGAAGGGCCTTCCTACTTTTGTCAAAATCTGCAAAAAACGACATCTCTTGGAATTCGACAAAAATCACACGCCATAATCAAAATTAAACACTGATTTCGATTAACTAATTGATTTTCTCAGTTTACTTCTGGTTTTTTAAATAAAAGAAAACAAAGTGCTGTAATAAGCGCACCAACTTTACTTTAAAATCGTTACGTTCATTCAAAAATCATAAGGCAAATTAAAAAATAAACTTGATTTCCTTGATTTTCATTCAATTCTGAATCGAAATCGTATATTTTAAGCATAATTTGAAATTTGGCCAAAATTGAAAAAGTGGGAAGGGTATAGCCTTCCTACTTTTGTCAAAATCTGCAAAAAATGATTTCTCTTGAAATTCGACAAAAATCACACACCATAATCAAAATTAAACGCTGATTTCGATTAACTAATTGATTTTCTCAGTTTACTTCTGGTTTTTTAAATAAAAGAAAACAAAGTGCTGTAAGCGCACCAACTTTACTTTAAAATCGTTACGTTCATTCAAAAATCATAAGGCAAATTAAAAAATAAACTTGATTTCCTTGATTTTTATTCAATTCTTAATCGAAATCGTATATTTTAAGCATAATTTGAAATTTGGCCAAAATTGAAAAAGTGGGAAGGGTATAGCCTTCCTACTTTTGTCAAAATCTGCAAAAAATGATTTCTCTTGAAATTCGACAAAAATCACACACCATAATCAAAATTAAACGCTGATTTCGATTAACTAATTGATTTTCTCAGTTTACTTCTGGTTTTTTAAATAAAAGAAAACAAAGTGCTGTAAGCGCACCAACTTTACTTTAAAATCGTTACGTTCATTCAAAAATCATAAGGCAAATTAAAAAATAAACTTGATTTCCTTGATTTTCATTCAATTCTTAATCGAAATCGTATATTTTAAGCATAATTTGAAATTTGGCCAAAATTGAAAAAGTGGGAAGGGTATAGCCTTCCTACTTTTGTCAAAATCTGCAAAAAATGATTTCTCTTGAAATTCGACAAAAATCACACACCATAATCAAAATTAAACGCCGATTACGATGTGTCTGGGGTTTAAAGTTAGGAATTGTTGGCACATTTTGGAAAATGGGGTCTTGAGTCGGGATAATATTGAATGGCAAAAAATACAGGGACATTGTGTCGGGGGACAGGGACTTAAAGTCGGTAATATATGAAGACATTTTAAGGCACGGGGTTTTAAGTCGGGGTTACATTAAATGAAAAAAAGACACAGGGGCCTTGCGTCGGGGGCTAGGGGTTTTGCGTTGTCCATTAATTAACGAATAAAAATATTTTTTTAAATTATGGGGGTCTTGCGTCGCAACGTGGGGGTCTAAAGTCGACCCCCCTTGGGGTCTTATGTCGAAGGGGTCTAAAGTCTCGCTCCCGACGATAACCCCCAAAATCGACGCCCTACTTACGGATTGATTTGCCATCTGTTGGGAAAAAGGTTGGGCTAGTACTAGAGGATGCCCTTTTGATAGAATCCCTATCGGCAATTTATTTTGTTTTTCCCTGCATTTAAAAAAGAGACAACAAATTATGGAATCAGCAAAACTAGATGAAGAAAAGTTACGAGAAGCCGCCTGTTATGGAGATCTAGAAGCTGTAAAAACATTACTTAAAAAAGGTGTGAATATTAACTCTCAGCATAGCATCAATGGCTGGTATGATTCTTTTTCCTTTTATTTTTTATGTGCATAAAATCTAATTTTCCAACACAAAATTCAGGACAGCATTGCATTGGGCTGCAAAGAGAAATCAGCTTGATGTTGCTCATTGCTTACTAACAAATGGAGCTGAGAAAAATTTAGAGAGTTTTTCAAAGGAAACCCCAGCAGATTTATCCACAAGTCCAGCTATTTTAAATCTCCTTGGTTCACCACTGATGAGGACTAAGACGGAAGAAGCAGAACAGAATACCATAACTCCTCATTACCTAGCACAATCAAACACTGGTTACAAAGTAGATACCCACGAACAAACAAAGTTATCTATGACACTGCCAAATGGGGGTGATCTAGTAAAACAAAAAGGTATGAAAGTAAATATCTAATTTTGTTGATGTTAATAAATAAATTCTCTTAGTATTTAATAAAATAGAATTAGTGTTTAAGCTTCGAATAGCTTACTCAACTGATACAGACTTCATTGAAGTGGAAATTGAGAGATCTGAGTTAAATTATCAACAGTTTTTGATTGTTTGTTGTTCTGAACTTGGCCTGAATTCAAAGTATGTTGAAAGGCTACGTAAACTCCCAAATACAAGACTGAGAAAAGATAGGGATATACAGAGGTTAAAAGATTTTGAGGTAACAGTAATTTCATTCATTTGAGAATATCTTAATGAAATATTTGTGTTCTCTATTGTAGGAAATTGAAGTTGTTCTGGTTGGCAGTAAGCCAAAGTTTACCATTGAATCTGACTCCCCAAATATTGTTGGACCAGCTTTGAAGAATCAAAATCAAACTATCCTTTACTAATTCCAGGTGGTGCCGTATGGTTCTGAAGACAGTTAGTTGTTATTTAGGGTTGGTACTTCCTTATTTTGATATGGATTTTCTTTAGGCAGATAATGTTTGACCCAATCTCACTCGTTATATCCCAAATATGGATAATTCCTGAATTATGTTAATTTACGATGGGTCTGCTACCTTGCACGTATTCGTTGTCAACTTACCGCCACTTTTCCCACGATTCACTATGCTGTATGGTGGTAGGGTAATGTCTTCGCACGCTTGATTTTTTTTTTATTTAAATACTATTTTAGACAACTATGTTGACTACTTTCCAATTTGCAAGAGCCAGAGATGAGTAAACAAAAAACAAGTGTCCACCTTATATTGGTTTCTGCGATGAAATAATGCATGTTGGCTAAATTATTATATTTTAATGTAAAAATTAATATTGGTATTCTGTGTTGCTAATTGAAGTACTCAAAATTCTAAAAAATTCAGAAATTAAAAATTTCTGAAATTAAATCTAAAAATTAAATTTCAACCTCCGCTTGGTGCAACACTTTGTCGTCGACGTCAGGACTGAAGTTTATATTCTTATTCTTCCAGGGTTTGGGATAATTTCTCATATTATTTAGTAGCTTGACCATCTAATCTGTGACTCTGGCTATAAACATTTTTCACAATGTCTAGAAGCTTGAGTTTTCATTCCGGCAATGCCGAATGAATTGAGCTCAGTCCAACGTTATTCCGAATAATAACGTTGGACGGAGCTCTACCCTCCGTACTCTCAGAAATAAGTTCTCCAGGCGCGAACGCCACGCACCTTTACCGTCTGTCAACCAGTGGTGGATAAATCGATCATCTAGAAACATCTCTATCGGGAAAATTATGATACGTCTCAAGATTGGCGGGAAATGTTTTGAAAAGTTTTTGGGTCATTTCCCGTTCTAAAGCACGTCATTCTTTCGCGTGTAGGCCACCATCCCGTTTAGAACCGCAATTGGCACTACCCATGTACCCAAGGTCCACTGCATCGCCCTCCGGGATTCTTGCACAGTCTTTATTCTTAAACCTTTTGGCTATCAAGAACCTTGTGAATAATGTGAGTCTTTTATTTATTCCTGCAGGAACGTTCCTTGGATTTTCAGTTTTTCTTCCGACGAGTCGACGACTGCTTATATCCACCGTGGCCATGAAAACTTGTTTCGACTATACGTAGATGGCAATGGTGTTTGTAAATGGGCGTTTTGTTTGACACATGACAGCATCGACTGAAAATAAATCTGCATAGTGGTTTTCGAGGTTAGTGGTTACTGAAGTATCAATGTTGGAGGACGTAGAAGAAGTGGAAAACAATACTTCAGTCGCATTGACCTAGTGAGAAATTTGCTTACGGAAGCGTTATAATTCACCGGTGAGTGCGCATTTTTGACGCATAAGTATCCGTTTTGCCGAAAAAATCAACATGGCATGGACAACGTACCAACTTTCTTTGGCTGTTTTAATGGTTGTCACTGGCTCCATCAACACCCTCTCAACAAAGTAAGATGAGACATTCTGAGTCATTCTCAAAATTTGATGCTAACACCATCCACCCTATCAAATCCCATTGTAGATGGGCTGATAAGCTTGAGTCAGAAAACAGTGCTGGAGATGCACAGCCCTTCAACCATCCTTTCTTGCAGGCATGTACTATGTTCATTGGAGAGTCGCTATGTTTACTGGTGTTCAGTATTTCACATTTTGCAAAAAAGAGGAAACAGGTATCTTATGTCTATAGTTCAATTTTAGAATTTTTGATAATTAATTTTTTTTATTTTCCTTTAAGTCACAGTCAAATGAACTGGCAGCTGTAGTTGACAATCCTATCTCCAGCTTCAATCCTCTCATTTTCTTTCCACCCGCCATGTTGGACATGTTGGCTACATCAACAATGTATGTTGGGCTGAATCTAACATATGCTTCCTCATTCCAAATGCTGAGAGGTATTTAAACTTGATTCTCGTAAGGTGAATAAATCCTTCAAAAACTACTTTATTAATGCAGGTGCTGTCATAATTTTTACTGGGCTTCTGTCCACAGCCTTCCTAGGACGGCTTTTGAAGGCACGCGAGTGGTTAGGCATGCTTACTGTCATCATGGGTCTGAGCGTAGTGGGGGCATCCGATTTCATTTTCAGCTCTGGTGGCAGCAACAACTCTCTTAACAGCATTATCACTGGAGATTTGTTGATTGTCATGGCACAGATTGTCACAGCCAGTCAGATGGTATGGGAGGAGAAATTCGTCACCAAACACAATGTACCAGCCTTGCAGGCCGTCGGATGGGAGGGTATTTTCGGTTTCGTCACTTTGAGCCTCTTGCTGATACCAATGTACTTCCTCCGTGTCGGACCTCCGTTTAGTTCTAATCCTCGAATGGTCCTTGAAGATGCTTTGGATGGATTTACTCAGATGAAAAATAACCCAATGATTATTCTCGCCATGTCAGGTATTAACGCTGTTGTTCAGCCACCGGATTTTTTCTCACATAGATTTTTTTGTTGTTGCAATCAGGTACTGTTATAAGCATCGCATTTTTTAATTTCGCTGGTGTCAGCGTCACAAAGGAGTTATCAGCAACCACTCGTATGGTTTTGGATTCGGTACGGACGCTTGTCATCTGGAGTGTGAGTTTACTGCTGCAATGGCAACAGTTTTATTGGCCACAGGTGCGAGAAATTCATTTTGGTATTGCGATAAGAAAAATTTAATTTCTGGGCTTTGATTTTTCTAGATTATCGGTTTCGCTTTACTGGTAACCGGTATGGGCGTGTACAACAACATTATCAACGCCTCGGTGTGCAAGTGTCGCCGCGGGTCGGATTCGGAACCACTTTTAGGGGTAAATGAAGATCAATCCATCAACGATGAAGAAGGAAGACCAAGTGTTATTCACTAGTCTTTCCCTATTTCTTCACCACATGATGCTTTTCTTATCCTTTTCTCAATTGATAGTGTTCTACCTTCTCAATATTTTTTTCATGACGGAAAATTAGTAATCGTTTCGTTAATTAGTGCAGTCTCGGTCAGCAAAATTTATTCCGTATTTTAAAAATGAATTCAAGCAGTGTAAGCTTGTGTTTCTGTTGACTCATTGATGTTTTGAAACGATCAGATTCTCTTTCGTCAGTCTTTCATTGAACAGCGGGTCTTCCTTGATGAAAATCAACAATAGATTAACTTCTATAGACGGTTTATCATCTTATTAACATTCTACTGTATAAAATGAAACGTTTAGCAATTAGCACGTAGGGTTTATTGTAGAAAAGACTAGAGATAACTAATTATGCGTGTGCACAAAGTACAACCTTCCTAACTCGCGAAGGCCACATGCCAACTCGTGTTACGATGTTTAATTTTTCTCCATTTTAAGAGAAAAAGTAAACTGATTCCAAAACAAGTCGCAAGTCAAACACACCGCGTCGAGGCACTTCTCTCAGGATCTGATTTAGTCTATGTCGGGCAAGACCTTTTGGCGATTCGTCTTCAGCAATATCGCTACTTTAAAAAGTATGAATTTTGGTTAACTAATAAAGATTTGATAAAAAAATACCTTGCTCTACTAGCAAACTGTGACACCATAAATTTTGATAAATCTTCCAAAATGGGTTGAGAGTGAAGGGAGACGAACTGTTGTCGACAAATCTGAAAGACAATTAAGAGAAGCATTAAAACTGATATTGATACATAGAAATACTGTAGTTAATTAAGTCACCACCTTGTTCATTTCATTCACAGTACAAGGGTGGGTCCAGAAGCAATCGTGAATGGAAGCAAAAGTGATGCCTTTCCTTTGACAGTGTAAAGCTGTCAGCATCATGTGGCTCGAATCCAACGAGTGAATAAAGTTCGGAGGAAAAGCGTTACGTTGTTTCATCACATTAGGCCGGCTATTGAAAACAGTTTTTAGACAAGGTATTGTTAGAAATTCAAACAACCAGAATTACCTAGTTTCATCATAAGGATTTTTGTTGTAAGGTTGCACGACGGGCAACCCAACTGGTGTAATCCATTCGACATTTTCTCCAGCGACGGTTGAAATCAATTTTGCACTTTCGGTGAACCAATCTTGGATTTCTTTGGCCGATGTAAACATCTCTTGCAGACTTTGAAATGTTTTATCAGCTAAATATGAAGCTCCAATATTGACCTGTTCTGGTGATAATCCTGGAAGTTCTGCTTAACAAAATTATTAAAAAACTTTCAAGGTACTAGATAATTTCAACGTTACTAAATAATATTAACTAACCCTTCAATTGTTTAGCAATTTGTAATCGAGCACCGTAACGCGTAACACCATACACCGTCGTCATAACGGTTTGTTTGATGACCTTCCTACTGATTTGGCCGGCAAGAAGCTGAGCAATTTCAACATCATTGGCAGCATCTTTTGCACGCTCCCGCTCTACCTGTATTGAAGAAAATAAAAAAGGGATTTAGTCCTCTAAGGATCGGAAGCCATTTGGATTCAGTACCAAAGTGGCTACGTTGCTATAAACGTCCTGCGGTCTTTCAGCAGGCGCCAAGTTGACACTTTCGGCCCCAACTTGATCTCGTCCTAAAGCCGCATAGTGCTGTAATCCATTACACGAACCATCCTGATGAATGGGTAAATGGCAAACATACGCAGCTGGTCCTTCTGGACATCGTAGTGCAGCAGCCACTTCCATGCAAGCTGCTAAGGTTTGCCATGGCTCGTCGGACTTAACCCACCATTTTCTTCCCTTTACAAGTATTTATCGTTATGAAACACTCGTCAACAGTCATCGAACAATCATTATGAAAATCACGAGGACGCATGATTCGGTATTGCCATTACCGTCAAAGGATTGTCAGCTGAATCGAGAATTTCTGGCAATATTTCTTCTGCATAGCGAAGACGTTCGCTGACCGGCTCCCTTTTCTTTGTCCCAGTCAAATTTATCACGTGCAACTTTAACCAGTTAAAGCCCTCAGCCCCCAACGGTTTGCCATGAGCAAAGTAGAGCAGCGAGCGCGCCATGTCGTGAGAAAGATGCGTCAGATGAGGAGAACATGGGTATACGCGACCTCTGTAAGGTTTTATTAATAAAATAGCTTGAGTTCTTTGAATCAATTCGCAAAATCCAGAATTGGTAGTTGATACAACCTGAAATCCATGTTATGAGGTAGCCAAAAAATCTTATCACGGAAATGATTGGCAAGCGACAAACGATAGAGGGTATCACACCACAAACTGTACATTTCCGCTTTTCGACGTTTGTAAGCGGTTCGTTCTAGGAATGACAATATAAACAGCTTAGTGGAATGCTTAGAAGATGAGACGATTTTTGTCGATCCAGACTAACCTTTGAACGCTTTAGCTTTGATAGATCCATCCCCAGTCACGGGTGTTGGTGGAGACAGGGCGGACGGTGGCTGTGGTATGTCAAGTTCTTTGCTACCATTTGAATTGAAAATCTTGATAGCCAAATCGAGAATGGCACCGTTTATTTGCCAGGGAATGGTCCCTAGGGCATTTAGAGCATCTAGAGCCGGATACAATTGCTGAGCAGGGGTGTTCTCCAATCTAAGTCTCTGCTGCGATGCATATGGCGGTAAACGGACTAAAGAAACATCGGTCACCAAATAGCCTCCCTGTCTATGCGTATGCCAAGGTAGAGGTGGTGAAACCATGGGCAACAGCGATGCGTCAAAGCTTAATTTTTTCTTGCGTATCTCCTATAAAAGAAAACCAAATTTATCATTTGGAGGAAGGAATGGTAAGAAATAAATCCAAGATTACATCATATAATTTGACAAGTTGCGGATGTGGTTTGATTTCTCTAATGGCTTTCACACCTTTGGTGCGGAAGACAATGTAGAATGCGGGTGAAAGCTTGGCCCCTTCGCTTGTGTGGTCGGCAATTTTCAAATTACTGAGGATTATGTTGTAGAGAAACTGGCCAACAGATTGAACAACAGAATGTGGCCAGAATATTTCTTCGTAATCCAAGTCCGAACCTTCATTTTGAAATTGTACCAGAAGTTGTTGCCACATTTGTCTAGGGTTGAACAGCTTGCCATTTTTTGTTGGATGCAGATACCATTGACAATATCTGTTATAAAGATGTTGGAATTTTTCTAGCTGCCCATTTTCTTTCTTGCGTTGGATTCGAGCTTCTCTCATTACTTTCAGACCTAAGTTACGACAGAAAATGTGCATACTTGGCGAAAATAGGTCAGAAGTGCCCGAAAGCATTTGCACTTCTTGGGTCAACAGTCGAACGTAATCACTAGCCGACAAAATGGCCAAGAAAGGATAAATGTGTAGTGTTTTGCGACGCGTAGATTCAAATTGAGCTTTACACATGGACAAGTCGCGAACAATCGCTTCGCGTATCACTTCCAGCCATTCGAGTTCCAGTTTTTCCATGTCACTTATGGCCTGATTATCCACCGAACTGGAATTTGTAATTGATTTGATGAACACGACACCACTCATTTCGGATTTAAGCTGTTCGGCAGCTAACTGTGTTAAACTGTAAAAAATCTTATTAGAATGAGAAAAACCAATGTATAAAAATACTAGTACTTTTCTTCCTTCAGTAATCCTTCTATATTTGAAGTAACCTCTGATTCAACAGTCATTTCATTTAAGGCAGCCAATAAAGGTGTAGTATATGTTAATGGAACCGAAGGAAATCCTGGTTGAAAATTGGGCATTGCCAATCTTATCCCTTTCGCTGCCAATTCCCTGTGGTTACCCGTAAACTTACAGCTTTGGAAAATTTCTTCCACATTTAGGCCGCAAAAATCCATTTTATCCAGAAGGTTCTCTGCAAGAGCTTCCAAGCCGATCTCTTTTTCAGATCTTCGGCCCAAACAAATGAAGCAGGCGGCAAATGAATCTAAACTGAAGGGTATTCCACCTTGTTCCATCATCTGTACAACTTCTTTAATAAGCTTCCAACTACAGCGGGATGAAGCTTCTCTAAGTACAGCATCATAAACCAAACTGCTTTTAAAGTACTTTTTTTCTGCATGGTAGTTACGCAACAAAATCATAGCCTTGTAAACCATATTCTGTTGCATGCACATTGTTAGGTAACTTTTGAGACTAAACCGGAAAGCAATTTCTTTTTTCTTTTCCAATTCAACAGCTGCTGCTTGTGATTCTTCAATAGAATTTTGGTTACACATTTTCTTTTCAGCTGATTTTGCTTTCGGCTTTGACGTTTTGATTTCACTGCCCATTTTTGAGACAACTTGCCTTTGCTTTTTCATTTTTTCTTTCGGTATTTCAACAATTGTGGGGACACCTTCTAGTACAGTCTCTGTTTCTTCACTTGCTTCACTAGGGAAATTTGGCAAATAGTCACCATGAATTTCTTCAATTTCCTCTTCAGGTAATTCACCTTCTTCTTCACATATTTTGCCTGTGGTATCGTTTTGATCTCGACTCTTAACGGATGTCGCACGACAATTGGGCTTCGACGAAGAGAAATTCATATAGCCAGAACCATTTCCGTTAACGTGTATGGTTTTGAAAGTATTGGCTGGTATTACAGCAACGGTACTAGGCAGCTTGAAGACTAAGAATAGTAAATAATACCACTGCTATATGACACTTGAAAATATATATTTCAAAATTATATTACCTTTGAACCGTTGCAGAATGGCCAGCGTAGCCAAACAATTTCGACACGATATCATGATTCATGACCAAATTTACAATTTTCAAGAGCAATTCTTTTTCAGTCTACATGGCACGTGTTGACATCGTTGAAGCAGACGAGAAAATAGGGGCTAGAAAATAGACTGACTCCAACTAATAACGATGACGCTAATAACCACGTGATAATCGCATAGACCAATGATGAAGCTGTTTTTATTATAATTTTTCCCCGCTTTTCTCGACGAACAGATCACAACTTTTACGTAGCCTTTTGTATATTTTATTTTAAGCAATTACAGCCAGCTAAATAAAAGATTGATCAGAAACCGGGGATTTAATGGTTGTAGTTATTTTCTGGCTATCATAAGCTAGCCACTCGAACTCAGAGCGTAATTTCGAAAAAGAAGGACACGGATGAAGCCGAACCTCTGAGACGCGAAGTTGAGCTAATGCAAGGACGGTATGCAGTAAAAACGATGCATTTCTGCTAATGAATTTTGCCTGGAAAAATAAGAGAGATTTAGTAAATACTATGATTTGACTTGCGTTGTTGTTGAGCACCTCCCCCTTGTACTTTCCAGAGCGAAAAGAATTTTCTACATGTTTTAACTGGGCTTGGAAAATGTCGAGTAAGATATCGTCTACAAAGATGTTACTGTCTGCTGAAGGCATTTTCAGCGCGTCATCCAGGAAGGTCAAATACGCCTTCGAAAAATTTATTGTGTTGCTCGTCAGAGCCACCCAGCATTCATCTAATGGAAATGTGTTAATAATAACTACGTTTTATTGCAATGTCAAGTCTGTCAAACCGTAAACCCAAGAATGAATAGACGCAATCCCTATTTCACTCATGTCGTCAGCAAAACGTGCAATTCCACTCTTATTGACGAGATTCACGGGACGCCATTTATCTTCCAAAGCACGTAGCTTAATCGATTCCATCAGCTTCTCACGAGCATCGCGCAAGCATCGTTCCACTTGGCCACGGAGCTCATTTTCCAAATAGAAAGTCAAGTCCAATCCAATTTCAATCAGCTAAAACACAATCACGTGCATGGAGAATAAGGTGAAATTAACGTTTTTGTTTGAAATACCTGTTCAGAATGGCTTCTCACAAGAGCGACGCATTCAGCAACGGTTGTCAGTGTCGAACCTGAGGTGAAAACGTGCTTCCTAAAATTATTTCCGAATTTTCCAACTTCATTTCGCGACCAAACTACGAATGCTGGGAAATGCAATGGTTTGTTAAAAACATAACAGAAAAAATTATAAATTATGGTTTAGTTACCAGATGCACAAACTTTGTTTTTAGGAAATACGCGTGATATTTCACGACCAGTATCCGCAACGAATGGAAAGAAAAGACTAGTTATTCTCTTGATGTAGAGAGTGGTAGCCCCTTCTGTCTTCAATTGACGAAGATTGTGTTTTAGTAGAGCGGAGCGGTGTTTGAGGAAGAGATCGCAGGCTTGGGATGCCTGGCCTAATCTGGAGAGTAGAAGAACGGCACGTGAGGCCGCTCTTGGTCCACCCTGCAGAGATTTATCTGGAGAGACGCGCAGCTCGTTCATTAAAACTTCACTTAGCTGGCGAATTCGGCTATCGATTTTCAATCTAAATTGCCACAAATCCAAATGTTAGAAACTCCAAATAGCTGGTACACTACAATGTAATGCATACTTTAGATCACGATGGAGGTTGATCAAGCTAGGTGACGCGCCATCCCAGAAATCCCGGGTTTTTTCCGCTAATGAAACCGCTTCTTCGAAATCTCGCTGTGCCACATAGACGTCCATGTCATCTGCCACTTCAACAACCCAATCGGGAATAGATTCAGCAACTTCTTGACTGCTTTCACTTCCGTTTTGAAAACCGGTAAAGCTCTCGTCTTCTGCAAAAGCTGCAAAGTCATTGTGTAAAGAAAGTATTTTCACCATGTCTTAATTATAAACTCTTTAGGTTTACGGTTAAACGACTCGTCATAGCTATTATCTTTCGTTTCTGCCGACAGTGTTGGACTGACTTCTTTTTTTATCTTGAAGTGTTTGGCTAAATCAAAAGCTTCGAGCCATTCTTTCTGTAAGAGTAAACATTTAAATAAAAATATGCATTTATGTTACAGCAAAATAGTAAGATTATTATTTTTTTATTTTAAGACGATACCTTATCGCTGGAGTTTGCGCATTGAAGCACCCGTGTATCGGGAAACATCATTAATTTAAAGGCATATTTGACGGGGCCAAGATCACGAATGTTGATCACCGCCAAGCCTTCTAACTCGTACAGTGCCTGATACTGATAGCGCATATTGCCTCTCCTTTTTCATATACATCAAGATAATGACACAGAATTCTAAAGTTTTCAATTAATAAACTTACTTGTTAGGAAGCCAAGAAGCTATCATGAAGCTATCGTTTAATAAGAAGCCGCGTACTCTTCCAATGGCGCAATTATCGGAGGGGTCCAATTCCACCATGTCTCCTTCATGAATCAATATCCTTGTCAGAGATTCCACAACACTCTACACAGAAGAATACAAATAAAAAAAATTTAAAAAAATTTATAACCACAATTACTGAACAAAGATTATGCATAAAACATAATACTTACAGCACAACCTTCAACCTTTTCCAACAAAGCAGTAAGGCGTTTTCTGCCTTCCTGATTGTTTACATTCAAATTAACCGCAATTTCAGCATTGAATTTAGCTTTTGTTTCTGGTTTTTCAACACCCCTAAGTCCAGGAGCTTTGTCACCAAGTAAAGAGTTTTCCAGGAGCGTGACTATTAGGGAACGTTGCTCAGTCAACAAATGTGAGAGTTGGTACATTTCACTTTCCAGATCTATGTACAGTAGTAGCAATCATCAAAATAAATCTACTTTGAGTTTAATACTCTATGATGCATGGACTTACATGAAATCTCTTTTGCAGTTTCAATGAACTGCATATAGTTTTGATAAACATTCTTTTTAAGATACTGATTTGTTTCCTCTGAAAGTGCTTGGATTTTTTGCCTGTGCTGCAATAGATCGTGGCCGCCCACCGTACTCTGAGTAAGTTCTTTAACGTCTACAAGAAAAACGATTAAGTTCATATAAATGATGAAAGTTAATATCCAGACAACTTAATTTTAAAATCACAAAAAAAAATTAATATTACTTACATATTTCTGCTGCAAACCCTGGAGCTCCTAATTTTCTGGACAACAGATCTGACATTTTGTTTTGACTTTTGACAGTTTCCTTTAAAAAAGAGGTGCTAGAGCAACTGCACATATGGATCCATAGCACATTAACACTCTTGCAAACTCTTTACCGACTACCGAGTAAGCCAGCCACGTGCGTTTCTATCTCTCCAGTTTTTGGCAATCATTTCTTCATCATGTATCTCATGTATTATTTGAACGAAAATGGTGATAGAGTTTACACTCTGAAGGTACGGATACATATCTATCCACTGAAAAATGGACTTTAATTTTACGTTCTTTTTCCGTAGCGTGTGGATCCACAGGGCAAGCCGACAATTTCTGCCCATCCAGGTATGTTTATACAAAATATAAATCGTTAGAGCTACACCGTAAAATCTGTGTTTTCCTTACAGCTCGATTCTCACCAGAGGATAAATATTCTCAGCAAAGAATTATAATAAAGAAGAGGTTTGGCTTACTCCCAACACAGAAAGCCTCACCGATTTATTAAAACCATTAGAATCCAACACATTTTCCAAAAGAAATACATTTTTTTTTAAATTCACTAAATTTCATCATCAAAAGTCTAATAATCTTGATTTAAATTGCATTCTGGAGCTCATTGTTTCCAGCCAAAACCAATATGTTAACAAATTCCATATTGCTGTCGACAAACTGAAGATTGGCTTCATGATGTTGTGTACCCTCTTGATTTCTAGTTGACTGATCCAGTTTAGCTTGCTTATGGATTCTCTTGTGTGACATAACTAAAATTTTGTTTCTGAACACTTTTCCTAAATTTCAATGTCCATAAATTGTAATCTCATTATAATATTTAGACATAATTTTACTCTGTTACCACAAACGGGGCAAGGCACAGGTTCCTCCGTGCTCTTATGTGTGTAAGCATGTGCCCTAGTAATATAAAAAAAAGTCAAAGAATTGATAACATTAGGAGCCCTTAGTGCATGTACCCATCATGTTCTTACCTCAAGTGTTGAGGCTGTCTGAAAGCCTTGCTACACTGACCACACTTGAAGGGTCTTTCTTCAGAATGCATTCGTAGATGTTGTCGAAAGTTATACTAGTAAATGATTGGAAATTAAAGTTAGATAGATAAAAGAAAATTAAAATTAAGTTATCTTAGATTTGAATTATTAATGCAATTACTTTTGATGTGAAGCTTTTCGAGCAAGTAGGACATTCAAACGGACGTTCCCCCGTATGAATTCTCTCGTGTACCGTTCTTGCTGCCGACGTAGTAAATCGCGAATTGCAATGTTGACAGGGAAAATAGGGTTTCGGAACCGACTCTTCCGTATGCGAAGCCTGATGTCGCTGCATGGCCGTCTTTTTAAAAAAAGATTTATCACACAGAGGACACTGATGTACCTATTTTTCAAAAGTAATTATTATACAAACATTAGTTTGGTATGAGGATTGGTTTCTAACTGTGCCAGGGTGTTGAGTTTTTTTATGATCCTTTAATTCTTTTATATTGGGAAACTGTTGTTGGCAAATCGTGCAGGGTAACGTAGTTGGTTCGCCCGTGTGAGTTGCCCGATGAGCATTGAAATGTCTGATGCGATGGAACGTCATTGGGCAAAAATCGCAAGGGAACACGGCTTCTGGCTTGCGAACACGTGAATTAAAATTTTGGCCTTTATCTAACAGTTGTTGGTGCGTTCGCATATGCAATCGCAAATTGGTTGACTAGATCAAACAACCCAACAGAATGAATAACAATTTGAGAGAAAATTTCGTTACCAAGTTTACTACCTGTGCAAACGATTTATCACAAATGCCACACTTGTGCGGCTTTTCGCCAGTATGTATAAACGAATGCTTCCTTAGATTGCCATTTGTATGGAATCGTTTCCCACAATCAGGTACTGAACAAAGATAAGGCCTTGTGTCGCTATGAATTCTCATATGAATTTCAAGTCTAGAGGGAAAGTTTTGATTAACCCGAGTGGATGTTGGAGAAAACAGAAGTATGAATTCAAACCTTGACTTTTTGGTGAAGGATTTGCCGCAAATGCCGCACTCGATCATATCTAATTGGTTGTTGTGTTGATAATGGACGTGCGATTTTAACAGATTGGCTGACGCAAAAGAACGCCCGCAATGTTCGCACAGATAGTTTTTCTCTCCCTATGTTAACATTTGGAATATTACTTTACGTTTAATCGAGAGGCATAATACGTAGATTATCTCATGACTGCTTGTACCTACCTGATGGTTGGCGAAGTGAACGCGAATCCATGAGGCTGAAATAACTTTTCCGCATATTTCACAAATTACCATATTTTCTGTTGAAAAGGTTGAAGCCACTTAAAAGTTAACAAAACAAATCGAAAAGAAAACGAACTAAAAAACGTACGGGTCGATTTCTTCGGTGTTTGCGTAGTTTCCTTTTCGTCAATTTCATTTTTGGCCGAGGAAACTTTTAAAATATTATGTGCAACTTTCTTGGCACGAGAATGGTCTTTTCTTAATCGACCGAGCGTGCTAAGCAGCATACGCTTGCGGCGTGATTCATTCTCTACTTCTAGCTGTACAGAGTCTTCGTCTTCCTGTTGGGATTCTACTTGTTGGCATTGCTGGTTGTGTTGGTGGTCCACCAATGGATAATCAATTGCTTTTATAAATGGATCCATTGGAACAGGTTCTCCGTCCAATATAATGTGTGCCTTGCCATTAACGCAACACATTGTTTTGACAGGTAGTCGGCTTCTAAAGAAACTCTTTCGTTTGTGAAGAACTTGTTGGATATGTCTTTTCCCGGCAGGTGGATACACTATGTTTGATTTTTTAATTGTTGTTAACTCGCAATCTGAATCGCTTTCAGACTCGTCATCGTCAATGTGGAGAAAGATTCGGATGGGTGGCAAGGACCGCACTATAGATCGGTAATAGCCGAAAAGTTGTGGGTCAAAATAAATGCCCACACGGTTTGCTATCCTTGGATAGTCAATCAAGTTTCCAGCAACAGCTTCCGCCTCAGTCAAGAGATTAAATTTCGTCGCAGATTTTTCTAGCATTGAACCAGTTCGTGTCACATCTGGATTTAATATATCTAGTTGATTTTGTAATTGATCCTGAAGAGTTATTTCATTTTTTGGTAGTTGCAAAGGTCTTGATGGGTAAATCGGAATATTTTTTAAATGCTTTCCACAACCATGTTTTCTCCTCCTTAAGATTTCCAGATTGGTTTTCTTAACTTGACTTGAAGCAAAATCAGCACTCATTTGCTTTTGTGTAGTTTGACCTAGGTCTTCATTACTCATCATTGGGGATGCAGAAAGTTTGTTTTTGGGTAAAATCTTGGTGAAGTTGCCAACATGCAAATGATTTAATAGACCTCTGAACACTTGCTCACCTTGGCAATTGACATATGCCTGCCCGGTGTATACATACTGCAGCAAATTTAAGATATCTTGATATTGATAGCCATCAAACACTAAGACTATTTCATCATCTTCTGTTCTTTCTTTTAAGAGATGGGCTAAAACAGGGCTAGCGGCCGCTAAAACTGCACTACTGGCTCGCAGAAACCGGGGATGATTATTGTCATCTAAAGACGTAGATTTAAACACGCCGATTCGTACATCGGTGTAGGTTTCTTCCTCTAAGGATGCCTGTAAAGTTCGAGATAGGCAGAGATGATGTCCTTTCCCGTGAATTCTGATTTGGGATCCCGCCATCCCAACTGTTCGACAACTTCAGGGTTAAATGATTTTCAAAACGCAAAGTCTTGAATTGTTTACTAAAACGATTCGTATGCGAAAGTAACAAAGTAATGGCCGCCGCCTGGTGGCAGGGGGCAGGCTATATGGGATATGGCATATGGGAGATTGGGAAAACAGTCAAAATATATGTATGCTAATATCATATTCATAATTCATAAGAAAGGAAATCCATAACTGGCTAAAAAATTTTAATTTTTAAAATTATTATCTAATTAAAACATATGATATTAATCACTAATTTACCAAATCAGAAATAAACTTTTTTACAAATTCATTTTACATTTACATTAGCTGAACTGGCATTCCAGCATTTGTGTGCAACAAAAGACAAGTTAAAAATAAAGCCATGTGCTTAGCGCTGCAGACGGCTGGAATTGCGATAGTGGAATTTGGAGTTTGGACATCTAAAAACTAGATTTGTTATCTCTGTTTTACAGAGATAACATGTCTAGTTTTACAGAGATAACAAATCTAGTTTTATCTGACACATAAACTATTGAAATATAGTTTATGAACATAGTTTATGAAGCTTCGTCTTCATGAACGAATTGACTGCAAAATTTGTGTGAAGAAATCAACTGATATCGTGGGATTTACACTAATATTTCCAGTACAGAAACGATTTATTTTTTAATACCGTCAGTGGAAGAAAATGTTGTTGAATTACTTGTTAACCGTTGTATATGATGGCATTAAATATGTCATTTATAACAACCCGTACGTGCGGATTATTCGCTTGGGTTTTCACCCTATGACAATATCTGTTCTCACAATTTCTACTGGATTTGTTGTCATCTACATGCCATTTCGAGCCTTAAGTAACAGAAGACAAAAAGTATTTAATATTTAAGTTATATTTTGTGAAAAGATGTACTAGATTTAAACTGTTTTCTCAATCACTTCCTTCTAACAAAATAGATGTTATTGAGAAAAAAGATCAAGGAAAAATTGAATCGAGTTTGTAAAAACAAGGAGAAATTAGAACAAGATCTTGTTTCATCCAAGCAAAATCATCTCTGTTTACAACTAGATGTCTCTGAACTTCTACAAAAACTTCAAAATGGAAGTTTCACTTGCTTGGAAGTTCTCAGGTCTTACCAAGCCAAGGTTGGTTTTAAATAAAGCTTCAATTTCAACCTTTTTGGGTAATTGATTAAGGCTACATTAACTTCCCTATCTAACATATGTTGTGGATTCAGGCATTGGAAATTACCAGCGAGTACAACTGTGTCACAGAGTTCATCTTAGAAGCTGAGGTGTGCATACCTTGAATAGATTTAGTTTACACCTTATGTTTTTAATTCTATTCATCATATTTATAGGAGTGGGCCAAAGAGCTAGACGCCGAAGCTGCACATAGCGGAAAGAAAGGTCCACTTCATGGGTTACCATTCAGCGTGAAAGACAACGTTGGATTGATCGGCTATGACAGTACAGTTGGCATTTCCCAGTTTATCAATCAGCCTGCCATCGAAGACGCTGCAATGGTCATTGCGTTAAAAAAGCTCGGAGCTATTCCGTTTTGCAAAACGAATGTTCCACAAACCAACATGAGGTGAACATATATATTTTATAAGTTTTCACAAAAGTGATTGATGTATATTTCTTTTTGCGCATAATTGTTATGCAGCTTTGGATGCAGCAATCCCATTTGGGGACTGACCAAGAATCCGTGGGACAAAGAGCGCACACCAGGTGGTTCAACAGGAGGTGAAGCATGTCTCATTGCTGCAGGGGGATCCCCATTAGGTATTTTATTCATGACGGTTTAATAATGCATAGACGTTTTACGTCCTTACCTTTTATTAGGAATCGGGACCGACATTGGGGGGAGTGTCCGGCTACCAGCCGCCTTTTGTGGAATATATTCAATTAAACCGACCACTTTTAGATTCAGGTATCAATTATCTTTGTTCGAAAAGTGTAAAGTTTATTTACCATGACGTTTTCTGCCAATTCAGTTCAAAAGGAGTTAAAAAAGTCACCATAGGAAATGTCGGAAGTAATTTCTTAAACATTCGTATATTCTTAACTTACAACTCACTCAACCGTTGCCTCATTCCTATAGTTACACCTGTTCCGGGGATTTTGGCACGTGATTCCCATACTGTGGCAACAGTTACAAAACTTCTTCTCGAAAACAATCACCTTCAAATGTGTGGTGATCCTGACCTCTTGCCCATTCCGTGGAACGAACAAGTATGATGATGTAGGTTGAGTCCAAGCGAGGTACTGAACCGTTATGCTTTTCATTTCCAGGCGTTCATAGGAAATAAGAAGCTTCGAATCGGCTACTATGAAGATGATGGATTTTTTCCTACTACTCCTGGAATTCGTCGAGCCATTCAGATCGCGAAAACTGCGCTAGAGGCATCAGGACACGATCTTGTACCGTTCGTTCCTCCGCGAGTCGACTATGTTCTAAACTCTTTCATTAGCATTTTGACAGCTGATCAAAGTAGATATTTACTGCAGGCACTGTAATATTGATTTTAGTCTATCGCTGTTTTTACGTCTACCATCATTGAATATTATTTTGTACTTTTTACGCAGGTCTAACGATGACATTGATCCAGTTTTAAAACCGACATTGGTAAGGATGTCCGCAAAGACTATATTTGGCTCCTTATTCACTATAGTAAACCAGAGGTAAATTATTCTAGTTTCTTTTGAGTATACCGAATGTCATGAAGCGTCTCCTGCAGCCGTTGCTGTCATTGTTTTCTACCCGATTGATTCCTACCTACTTAGGTATCACTGATGATTTTAATTTAAAACTAATTCGCTATTGCTGATAATGAAAATGTTATCTAAAAACCGAGGTCTTGGAGGAAACAGAATCCGAGAAAGCCATCAACTTTGGAAAGAAATTACCAAGAAGAATTTGTACAAAGAAGAATTTTTGTCGTATTGGCGAACGCTAGAACTAGATTTGTGCATCGGACCGTGCTTTGCCTGCCCGGCTCCTCGTTCGAAGGATGTTGCCAAGCTTTCCCGTGAGTTACTGTCAGAAATCTGCTGTTGTTAGTGAATGTTTTTAATTTATTTGTACCTAAAAGCTGCCCTCTCGTACACAAGCCTGTACAATTTTCTTGATTTCCCTGTGGGAATCGTACCGATCGACAGAGAAACAATGGAAGATCAATCAAAGTTAAATGTCGAGTACAATTACTTTGACTTGGTTTGCAACCTTGTTAAAGCGGTTAGTCGTTATATGCGTTTCCTTTCGTAAGATATTTTGTAAATTTTTTTCTTCTCCATGTTTACCACTAGACCACTAAAGGGGCAACTGGAATGCCACTAGCAATCCAAGTTGTCGGCTTACCCTACCAAGAAGAGATGGTTCTTCGGGGAATGAAAGTTCTTGATACCACAATTCACCAACAGTCAAGACCTTAGTAGTGCAACTTTTTTGAAACTGCAGATGAAGTTTCATGAAATTTTGCGAGAAAGCAATTTAAGTAGTCTTATACTTTAAAATGCAATGATCTAGATTTATAGCTTGGATTTCAAGTATATTATGTGCAGGAATGCTGTTGATAACTGATTTTAAAAGGTACATTTTCCACAAAGCTTTATTAGCCGTTTTGTTACCCCTTCATCTTTAGAAAATACGTTAACGCCAATCATAAATTTATTTCTAGATGAAACTGAAACTTAAAAAACTAATAATTAAAATGGCGTATTTTTTTTCTCGTAAAAGTAGTCTACGAAATGTTTTGATCTTGCAACGCTGTTAATTTGCATCAGAAGTAAGAACTACAGTATTAATGCGGGATTATGAAATGAAAAGTATCTTTAATGCAAAGTCGCATGTGCTTTAGTTTAGTATGTATCGTTCCCCATCTGCTGTTAGGATTACGGGTAAGCTTAAATTGTAACGTTCTTGCGTACGGTGTTGATATAGTGTTAGCAAAAGGCGCTTGAATCGAATAAGGTGAAATTTTGTAATTCATTCCTATTCCTGGTAACTGATAGTGGTTGTATTCTAATTGTGTAGGTTAATTTCAACTGCTAGACATACTTTGACAAATTGGGAATGTGATTGACCTATATTGCCTATGCATTGTTCTAAGTATGACAAATGGAACCATTGTGAGACCAAACGGCACAAAGATTCAATTACATGTGGCTTATCAGTAGGCTATTCCTGTAAATCTTGAAACTTGTAAATCCATGGTAATAAAAGTATTATGACAAACTGAAACATTAAAGAATGATGTGTCATCATAGCATTTTAGAAGGGAGATTAAATCTGAGTGTGTTTGTTAAGCAAGCAAGATCATGCCCGGTGCCAATTGCTATGGCAAAGGAAACATTCTGATTTAAGATTTTTCTATTTTTATATACCTGCTTCTGTTGGAATAGCAACTAACTACACATTGTAAAGTTTTATCAGCATATATACACTTGTATGTTGATTTATGTATGTAAAGCTCTGTCATATGTTGGTTACTTGCAGTTCTCACAGCCCAAGGACCTGGCATTGGCCAGGCATTTGAGACAATTGCCATTTTAAACGTGAAAGGCATGTCCCATCTTTGTGAACATCTTTTCCGGCCGAGCATTTTGCATGTAAGAAGGTATTTCATTTTTTTCCTCTTGGCGTGATAGAATGAAACAATAGGTTTTCGTCTCGTTCATTGATCAAAAGGAAACGCTTGTCATAGTTACGTTCCACCATCTAAAGTTGAGTGAAGCATCAGTTGAACCCTCTCGATAAAGGTATAGATTTGGTTTGTGTTTTCTACCACGTCAACTACGACTATGTAGCTGATGATAGTCTCACCTCTTCAACACCTTGATTGTGAACGTTCTTTTTCTTTTCTTTTTTATGTTCTAGGTTTTTCTGGTGACGCAAGCATGCTACCAAAGGTTCCAATCGCCATCATACCGCTAGCTGGATATCAAAGTTCAAACTTGTTCGTCATGTTCCAGGGAACGACCATTATCAAGATGAAACAGAAATGTGACGAACAGTCGAACACAGCGTCAAGTTCCAAGGCCGACTGAATGTCATTAATGACCAGAAAAGTATACAATTCTCAGTAAGTGTTTATTCAATTAGAATGCCTAATCCCAAGCAGGTTATGGAGTTTGTGTGACTGTCGATGGCGAATGAAATGTGAAAGAAAACGTCGCTCATTCGCCGATTTCTTTGTCGCTGTCTCTTTTTTTTATTCTGTGGCCCATCATCTTTATCAGCTAATCAGTCAGTTTGAGGAGCGAAAGCGGCGAAGGGAAAAAAATGTTGAAGGGCGTTGCATCCGGCTGATACACATACGCTCTTTCATCCTTTCATTTCCCCTCCCCTTTTTTCTCCAACCAGATTGTGGGTCCTACATGGCCATAAATACCAGTTTCCGCTCCTAAGGGCCGGACTAACAAAGATGCTAAAGAATAACTCCGATAAGAGAAACAAATGAGTCGCCCTCGATGTGCAATAGCTACTGTTCATTTTTATTTGTAATTTTTGTCTTTTTCGGGGTGGACTTGGGCGTTAGTGTGCAAGTCCGGATGATATGAGTCGAATCAGTGGCTTGGAAATCATCGTCCAAAGTGTCCCACATTGTCCTCACCTAAAGCTGTTGATTTGTGCATCGTTGTTTGATTTGTTTGTTTTGTTTATTTCGTTACACGCGCCATTTATTGTTTATTTTATTCTTGACAACAAACAACGAGAAGATGGTGGCTAGAAGAAATAGGATATATCCAATCCTCTTGCTGATCATCCTCATCGTCGCAATCAGCGGAGCCTATTCCCAACAATCCGGTAATGACACGATGTGTTTGAATTTTTTAATTCTGACATTGTTTCACTCATCTTTGTTTGCAAATTCATCCAGGTCGCAACAAAAACGGTCGAGAGGCTTGCTCCAGAGTTGTGCTGAAAAATGGCAAAACCAAGTTGCGTTCCGGTGGCCGCGTCGTGAAATTCAACTGCAATAGGGAGTACGTGCTGGTCGGTGAAAGTACGTCGACATGTCTGCTTGGCGAGTGGACATCGGAACCTCCTGTCTGTGCTAGTAAGTATAGTGGCCTCTTTCTCCAAATACCGCATGTATTACAGTAGAACTAGTAGATGAAGTTTCTTTTTATTAAGTGTACAACAGCAGGGCCAGTATGTCTTTCCTCTCTATATTCTCCTCTGTATATTGGCACACTCAGTAATCCAGGTCGAATCATTGACTTTTTACGATTCCCATTTCAAAGGCGACGGTCATCGTAAATTGATCCGGGTTGCTGAACCGTTTTTTTTTTTTATTTATTTTTTTTTATTATTATTTTTTTTTTATTTTTTTTTCTTGTTGTTGATGTTGTATGAGGGAAAGGGTTTCTCCGGGTTTAAAGTTGGCCAGCAAAAATGTAGCTGTGCGCCAGCGGATGATCATTTGTCTCCATATAGAAGGCAGCCCTCTTTTCTTTTGTCCAACGTTCGCATCAGTTCCAACAACCGAGCACAAGTAACAACCGCCTACGTGAAAAGAAGAAAAAAAGAGAGAGAAAAGAAAGTAGCTCTGATAAAAGGAAAAAAAAAAAAAAAAAAATTAGAGCTCCATGTGCATGGAGTGAGTGAACAGTTTGAACAGTTGGGCCACCGTTTCCCCTTTTGTTTATTTTATCGATTGAAATGGAAAATACGGTAGACCTAGCAAAGTACACGAAGATGAAATACGACCGGCTGGAAATTGGATCCCTGCAGCACATTTTTAAAAAGATGAAAAGAAGTCGCTGGATCGGTCCGTTGGGCTATAATATCTCACGTAGACGGTCTGGTCGTCATTGGATTATTAGCTGGGCTCGTGATTTATCTAAAGTTGACGTAGATCACGTCTTCTACGCTCTTATTTGGATTTTTGTATTTCCAAATGAAAACTTTTGTTCATTTATGTGCACGCAATTGATTTACTTATTTTTTTCTGCGTAGCTAAAGGTTGCCCGAGCATTCCGCCACCTCCATCAGGTCGTTTCATCGCCAGCAACGGCGGTGCCGTTATGAGGCTGGAATGCAATCCAGGGTACAGGCCATCCCATTCGCCCATGATCTACTGCGTCGACAGATTCGATTGGAATGGAACAGCTCCCATTTGCCAAGGTCAGTCGTCTGCTTTTTTTTGTTTTGTTTTGTTTTTTGTGTTGATGGAGCTTGTTAGTTGTTATATCCAACAAGAGATGGCGTGGTAGTAGGAGAAAAATACGTCAAAATCGTAGCGTGGCCATGGACAATCGATCTTGAATTCTCAATGTCTTCCTTCTCTTAACCGGATCTTAGTTGCCTCTAACTTATTGTAATTCTACCGAGCGTTGCCGAATTCCTGCCTGTGTGTAAGTTTGGTAAGGCCTGCGTCATCTATAAAGCAATCACTTCCATAAGATGGCCGGTGGGGTAGGGCAAGAGCAGGAGCAATTTGTGTGGCGGATGAGTGACTTTGTGATTTGGTTTTGGAGGTCGACTTGACAGTACAATTTTCTGACGTGATTTTTCTTATTTATTTAGCCAGCGGAGTGCAGCAGTCGGCGACGCGGTGCGACTTTGAGAGTGACGACCTTTGCGGATGGGTGCAGGACACGAGAACGGACGAGTTTGACTGGACGTGGCAAAACTACGGAACGCCGTCGCTTCACCTAGGAACCGGCCCGTCTTTCGATCACACCCTAGGACAAGGAAAAGCTGGTCAGTACGATCTTCTAACGTGACCCTTTGCCAAGTTCCTTGTCTTCGATGATCTATCGTTCGACTCTTTGAGCGACAAAGCATTCGAAATCGGAGAAGGGGGTTAGGTATGAAAGGTCCACCGCGTTGGCAGCGAACAACTGAAAACTGCTGACGCTTCTTCACAGCCCATTAAGAGCAAACGATGGAAACGGGGAGGGGGAGGGGACGAATCTGGAGGATCGCCTTTCTCTCATCATTTCTTTCATCAAAGAAATGCAGTTTGTATCGATGAGGTTGTTATAGAAAGATCTTATGCATATCCTCACTATATGGCACAATTCGTTTTCCCCTGGAATTCGAACGTGAACAAGTTCGTCTGCGTATGCAAATGACAGTCGGGATCTATGGGCTGAAGTTGCGAGAGAACGGGGGTGTCTATTAAAGTTGCATTCCGCTCTAAGAATACCAACACGCGCGCGTGAGCATTGTGTAATATAAACCCCGACTGTAGTGCTATTTTGCATTGAAAGAGGATCGCGAATCAAGTGGGAGGACAAGTCAGATTTTCTGTAAGTTAGAAAAGAGCATTTCTATTTTATTCGTCCCTTTGAAGAGAAAAAGGGTAGTAGAAGTAGTAGAAGAAGTAGTAGACAGGTTCAATGGAAACACGTCGTTACTCCTTTCCACCCTTCTAATGTATGGTATTTGTAAGATTGCAACGGCCTGCATGCCACGTAACTGTAAATGCTGCTTAAATTTGGGGGGGGGGATTAAAAGTTCTATTCAACTTATGCCCTTTGCGATTGATAAATATTGTTTTGAAGATGGAAAAATAAATAATAAATAAGGAGCAACATTAGGGGGGAAATGGTGAAACGACCGTATACGCGTTGCAACTTGTGCCTAGCATATCAGGAGGGACTACTTTATCAGCCAATAGGAGAAGACACGTGCATCCAAAGCGATACTTTAGGCCTATATACACATTTCTGTCACCGGATAAAATCATTTTCTGACTTGTTTTTTTATTTTTATTTTCGTGTTAGGTCATTATCTATTCATCGAGTCTTCCAGTCCGCGTATATTAAATGACACGGCTCGTCTCTTCTCGCCCGTTTACGGAGCCCCTGAATCGTCAACCATCGCCGACGAAGGAGTTTGTTTCACATTCTGGTTCCACATGTACGGCAGCACAACTGGTGAGTGTTCATTCATCCCAAATAATCTCTTACCTATAAGTCTGTCTCTCTTTCGGGAATTATTATTTTATTCTTGGTTTTCTTTCGCTAAACGGCGCGCCATTGTGCGTTTGGACATTGTCTGCTATCGGGTATTTATGACGCTAGAATGGCCAAAGCAGATGAATGATGTTGAGCCAATGTAGGGATCAGAATCACGAAAAAACTCGTATATTAACTGTATATGCTGTATATTTTGCTTTAAAGTTATTTCATCCGTTTTGCGCGTTACCATCATCCATACTTTTATTTATTTATTTTGTTCTATTTTTTTATCGACTCGACTGCGAGGAGATATTTGGCGAAAGAGGCAATGTTGATACAGGGCGTAGTCTGTATAAATAGTACGGCTATACTGTCCGTCTGTAATAAAATATGGCGGATATTGCGACTCGGGTTTTCAATTTTTCTCTCTCTCTCTCCCGTGTCTGGTGCATCATCGCAACGGTTCCCTTTTTTTTTTCGTTTTTTTTTCTTATTATTTATTTGACGGTGACGTCCTTCTTATTTCGATGGGCAAGCACTTGAGGATTCAACACTGCGGATGGGTAGTGCAAAGTCCGGCTTATTGACACATCGGGTGCTGCTGACTGGAAAGAAAGTGGAAACGGGGCGGCGGGAATAGAAAAAGAAAAGCGGGTCAGTCTAGAGTTTTCATCTCATTCCAGCCGAATGGCCGCACTGTCGTGTTATCGAAAGTGTTTTTCTCGATTATTTGTTGACTGACTGGTTTGATCGATCGGCGATGCGGTGACGCAATGGCATGTGCGTATATGCAGCGCAGAATGGACGTCAAAGACACTGTCGATTGTTGGTGTAAGAGATGGCCCCTATTCCTATCGTTTCTTGAACATGCAGGCCCTGCTGCCATCGAATGAATGCAAAGCATTGGCTTTTTTCATTTTCTATTTACGTGTCATTTGGCAACGTAAAAACGATCGCCAAACACAACTGGGCATTATTGGTCCCTTATTTTGGACATGATTTCTGTTTTTTGTTTTTTGTTTTTTGTTTTGTTTTTTCTGAACGATATCGTGGTTTTTACTATTTGTCTTGCTCAGGCAGTCGTAATTGAATTTCGCTTAGAACACCGGCCGTTCCAGCCCACATCCCGTTTTTTTTTCTTTCTCTTTCCATCGCTCTTCCTTTATTTGTTTTTGTTTCTTTTCTTTTATAAAAAAAAAAAAACCAGAAGAAAAATAATCATCTTGAAAGAGGAAACAAGCAATTGTTTTCTTTTGGCGATGCGTCATCGTGTGTTCTTGTTCTTTCTTTAGCGGATAATTCCCATCGAAAGTTTTTAGGCGGCGAGCGCAAAGTTTTCCTTTTTCTTATTTCCTTTTGCCGTTCGGCTGCGAGACGTGCTTTCTATTTCGTATTCTCTTGATTCGATTTCACCTTGTTGGGTTCTACGTGTTTCTCTTTACCGTTTGTTGTTTGTATTTTGTCTCGTCCGTCGGCGGGATAATTTTTTTCTTTTCCCCCGTTGTACCGTACAACCTCTGAGAGGAATGTTTTGTTTTTGTTTTTTCTGCTGAATCAGCGACCTCTACCCAATTGCCGATTGTTTGAATTCATCCAATTGAATTTTTATTTCTCCTTCTTTTTCTTCTTCTCCTTAAATTCCTTCCCCTTTTTTAAAAAAAAACGAATCCTTCGCAATTGGACAGTCTTCATTTCCAAAAGTTATTCCCAACTTTCTAGTTTTTCTTCCCTTTCTGTTAGCCCGCAACGGGTAGGCTATTACATGCATTCTCTATCGTTCAGTATGTGTATTTAGAGACACACGTAGTGTAGGTGTATAGAGTATAGGGAAGGAAAGAGGCAGCTGAGATGAGCTTTAATGCCCCGGTGACGTCTTAGATGAGATGAGAAGACTCTTGCGAATCGCATCAGGCACGTTCGCCTGCCGGGATCAACATTTGAACCGTGTATTATTATTTTTCCTTATTATTCGAAAAAGACGTAAATGATACAATACCAGGAAAAGAATTTTTTTAAGTAAAAAAAACAAACAAAACAAGAGTGTGTCATTGGTTTCGTGTGCGTGTGTGTGACATGAAAAAGAAATGAACGGTGAGGCAGCAGCTGTTTCACTTCTATCGGCTTCTTGCATAATTCATTTTTGATTGGTTCGATAGCTCTGCACGTCAACTTCTAATACCATCCAGGCATCCAGCAGCTGCTGCTGGGATGCGCTCGCTCGTCGTCTGCATACAAGCACGCAAACATTTGCCAGTTGTATAGATGAGGTTGCAAACTACACGTGTCAAGGGTGGCGAATGGCATGCGCATCACATTCATCTGTTTCTCAGTTTGTTTAGTATAGGGCGAAACGCTGCGCCATCGAGCATGAAATCTCGCTCACTATTTAATAGTTCGTCTTTACTTGATGAATGCATCAACTAGTAATTACGCTATCGCCATTTCATCGTTGGCCGATTCCAAATTTGAAAAGCTTCCAACTTTTGTCATCCATCTTTTACGGGGTTTTGGTTTGAAGGGACTTGGTGAGTGACGAGTGAAAAATAGATCCCGATCGATTTATTTGATGTTTGCATTTAACGTTGCGCGAAAATATGCTGCAATGGCTCGCGTGTAGAGTGTCAACGACGACTGTCCAGGTTGTCAAATCGCTAGTCGTCCCTTCTATCGCGATTTTTCTTACGTGTTCACTTGCTGTCTGTCTGAATCCATTTCTGAATAGCGATTCAAATGCTTTTTCGATGCGAAAATCAATGTCCGTCGCCTGCCTTCGTTTTTTTCCTTTTGCTGGCCCTGTGCGAGGGTCAGCTGCACAGGGCCTGCATTTGACTTATTCGGCTCCTTTGTCTTGCCTGTTTCTTTTTGCGTTGATGCTGCTAGCCAACAGAGCCGAATGAATCTCAGTCGAGTTTCAGAGACGGCGCTCTCGATCTCTTTAAATTCATGTATTACATACGGTCAAAACGGAGCGTCAATGTCGGAGCAAATCGTAGCTCATTACGTGGCCCCGTCGGCAAACCGATTGGCAATCCATAACTCTGGCAGGAGGTCGTATTTATGTAAGCAAACAATAATAGGGCTGTTTGTGTTGGATGCCGAATGTTTGCGTGCTATTGTTGCACTCGAATGTCCTTCATCAGTGGCTTCGTCTTCCATCGTCAAAGCCAAAGAGAGACGCGAGGATTAATGAGAAATGGCCGCTGCCGGATGATGTCTATTGCACTACATTTGTAGCTGCTGTATATATACGAGCTCTACTTTATAGCCTCTTGAACATTGGATCGCAAATGGGTACAACGTCTATAAAAACATTGGCAACTGATTATTTACGTCTTGCCTTCGTTCGCTTGTTTTTTTTTTTCAATAAAAAAAATTGTTTGGACCGTTTAATCAATCGCAAATGGGGCTCTGGAATTCCTGTTTGGCCACTTGTTTCGGTTTCGATCCACGTGTAAAAGAGCCTTCGGGTCGCGTAGGACAAGATCGCTGTCGCCATAAACTATGAGCTCTCGTTATTTTTTCTCTTTTCGCTTTGCCGAGCGGAATAAAACAAAGAGAATCTCGTCCGTTACGACCTTTATCGGATGTGATTGTGACAGATAGAGACCCTCTTCCTTCGTTATTAAGGTGTTCACTAATAATAATAAGCCGTTGCCCGATGTGCGTATCTTTTACGCGTGATTTCTTGTTATCATCTTGAAGCTTTATTTGGCCAACTTGTTTTTTTGTTTTTTTGTTTTTTTTTATGTCCTCTTTACGATTCGTATCGATCCGGTCTATTCGTATAATTAGCTTGCGCAGTAAATGGGACAAGACTAACGAAGTAATGAGAAAGTTGCATATAATAATCCTAATGGCGCAAATTGCGGACCTTTTCTTTCTTTCTTTTCTGGGTTACAATTAACATATTTGGGGCCCTGCCAACAGTGTCTTGGATTAGACCCGAGTTTCGTCAAAACATCAAAAAAATGTGGTTGATTTGATGGCAGGCGTGAAAAACTACCGTACGTATTTTCAAAACAAAACCATCGTCGCTTGAATGTTTGCTTGAACAAGCGTCGCTTAACGGTTGCGAGGTGCAAAGTCACTTGTTAGATATCAAACAAAAATTCTGCTTTGATCGGGGATGGAATTTTGAACAAAGCTGATGTTCTAGTCAAAACAATGACGCGTTCGATCTTTGTGTGCGCTATATGTTCTTCGCCGTTTTATCTCTGCTCCGTTTCTTCTTTTCATTGACCCAACTTTGTCTTTTTTTTTACATAGTACCTTAAGGAGGCTCCCCTGTTGTCGCTGTGTGTCAATTTTTTTGTTTCTCTGAAAACCGAAAACTGTGATGATGAGAAAAAAAAGAAGAGACTTGCCACCAAATGTTGAATCGTTTGCACCAACTTCAAACGGCTTATTTTTGTTTGTTTGTTTTTTAAAATCCCGATTTACGCCACTAGAGCAAAATGCGGAGCAAAAAAGAGAAAAAAAATTGACTTTTCGATGTTGGCATTTGTGTGTCTCGTTTATTATTCACTTGTTTTGTTTTGCCCCTCTTTTGTTGTGTTTGGATCGGCTTGGAACACAATCAGCGCAGGCAAAAATGGAACCGCTGGCTATTTACTTTAGCGGATGATGCGTAAGACACACACACACACATAAAGGAAAGAAGACGAGGAGATTGAACGTTTCGTGCTGTGCGCTCTATTTCTGTCCGTGTTTATCGTTTTTTTTTTCTTTTCTTTTCGCATTTATTGGATAGCAACAGACAGACGCGCTGGGTATTGGCGACAAGGAGAAACTTTTGATAGATATAGTGAGCGTTGCTGTCACTTTGATTTCTTCTCTTATCCAAAGGTTTGGCCGGCCCAGTATTTGGTAAACGGCCCACGCTTCGACGCTCATTCTTTTTTTTTTATTATTTTCCTTTTCCATCCATTTTTTTTTTGTTTTTTTGTTTTTTCTTTTTGTTTTTGAAAACGGAAAAAGCAGACAAGGCAATAAGAAATGGAAAGAGAATAAGAGAGAGAGAGGAATGATTGCACCCGTCCCGTATATTGCGCGATGGTGTAGTCGTCGTCGTCGTCTTTGGTCGTCCTAGTAGATTTACTATAGATATACGTAGCCGTAAATAGCATCGAGTTGCACCATCGTAAATCAGAGGCCTCCCGTTGTCGTTGCAGCTTTTTCTTGTTCCATTTCTCGCTGATCTCGTCCTTTCAGTAGATAGGAAGCGAAAAGATGGACGATAGATGGATGCAAGGGTCTACGAAATAGACGAGGCGATCCTTCCTCCTCCTGTTCGCTTGTTATATCGTATAGACGTCATTGCGTTCCGTCCGCTTCGGTCGTTTGTATTTTTCACGAGTATTACGCGCAGCCACGACAATTGTGCAACTGCGTGCCTTAAAGTCGAATGCGGTTATAATTTTTTTTTTTTTTTTAAGGGCCGGGATGAGTGACTCAAGAAAATAGGAAAAGAATCGAGTTCACTAGCAATCGTTTAGCGGTCATACAATTCACGCGGGAGCTGTTGCCACACGGCCGGAAAAATGGGCAAAGTGGCAGCACTGATTATGTAGGCTGTTCACACGCGCCAAATGGGCACGATGACGATGGACATGATTTGCTTAGCCTATAGGGACGTGGCCTCTTCCTTTGATCGAATCGGCAAAAGTGCCATGTTGAAAATGTCATCCTTCTTATTTCATTTATTTTAGCCAACTATCTGCGCTGTCGGTTTGACCAAATGAGCTGGCCAACTCTCGTGTTCGTTGCGCGGACACGAAGGAGGGGGGGGAAATTCCAGTCCATCACGTGAGGTAGTTAACGGAGCGGAATAATGTTCGTTTGTCGCTATACTCTTCTCCATCAGGCAAACCTCGGTGTAAATCTTCTAGTTTGGCCAGTTCTTCAATTCTGATTACAGTTTGGATTTTTTATCGTATCTGTTGATGAACGGCGGACGTACTTTTATTTATTTATTTTATTTATTTAATTCAACGGAAATAAGAAATCAACAAGGGGCCTTTTTTTCTTTTTCTTCTTCTTTTTCTTTTTGTTTGGCTTGTTAGGCAACTTTTCTTTAGCTGAAATTTGTCGTTTTCCAGTCGGGTAACGTCTGGGTACGTCCTTAATTTTTATAAATGTTACATGTCTTTTTTTCTTTCTTCTCTTTTCTTTGCCGAAATTGCAACATTTCAGACGCAGTTGTTCTCCTTCTTTCTCTGTCTCTCTCTCTTAACTCTCCTTTCTATATCCAACCATTAATGGAAACGGCCATACTGTCATGGTTTAGTTTATCCCTGAAATAACTGCCTTTTTCTTCTTCTTCTTCTTATCGTTGAAGAAACAAAATGCGACGCCCATAGACTCTGCTTTTTCGTGATACATGTCCCAGCTCAGCGATCGAGACGTCCAACATTGAGCAATAGCGGAACCAGCCCTACCCCCTTAAAAAAAAAAAACTAAAAACTAAAAAAAAGAGTAGATGATGTATAGCGAAAAGACAAAGCCTAGTAGCAATCCAAAGAAGAGCGCAGATTTTTTGAAAGGGCACAAAAGGACTATTGATTGTGTGACTTTCTCCTTTTCAAAGCGGTTCGTAGGTGCCAGTTGTAGAATATCAAAGTCCTTTTTGAGTGAGACGAACGACGGGCTGATGTGCATCATTGACGTATCAGGTACCCAAAGCGCATCTTGGCAGTCGCTGTGAAACGCTTCCGTTTCTTTTGTTCGACTTTAATTTTTTGGTTTTGTCTTTCGTTACCTCGTCAGGTGTGTTTTTCTCTTGCTCTCAAATCCTATCATCATCGCATACGTTGGCTTGAAATCTTTCATTTTAAAAATCTGTTGTGTGACATCAGCAGTTAAGGCAATCAGTTTTTCTAGCGAGGCTTTACTAATTGGTTCGCACGAGGATCAAAGAAGGCTTTGAATTGCCGTGAAAACGAAGAGGGGAAAGGTCGTGTCAAAAGTTATCTTCTATTATTTGCCAACGTTGCAAGTGATTCTGGAGAAAGATTTTCCTTTTTTCTTTCTTTTTCTCCTAAGAAAAGGACGGAAACCGGAATGAGACTGTGCGGATAACTAATTAAAGTGACATTGGCTGGCGACTCTGACACGAGTGGGGGGCTGACTAACTTTATGTTCTTCACTTTACCGTTGAACCCTCACGTTGAGCACGTCCTTCTGAAACGTCAGTTGATTTAACATTTAAGAAAATCTGTTTTAAGTGGGGGGCATCAAAAATAGGCAACGCCGCATTTATTTCGAACGCTATGTTAAGTAAAAAAATAAATAAATAAAATAGGTCGACACATGTATCGAAGCCACTTTCCAATTTGTTCTTCTTCCTCTCATCGTCCTTTTTTTTTATTATTATTATTTTTTCTATCGATTCTTTTCAATGTTTTGATTTTCTTTTCTTCGGCCCAATCCGCCTACAGCTCTGATCCAAATAAGCGGACGACGACTGTTGCCCACGAAAGACCCTCGAGTGCAGTCAACACGTGCTTAAATATCAAGTCGGATTGTGCTCACCTTTTTTTTTTTTTTTTCTCTTTTACGATTGGACGTTACAGCGCATTGGCGCGTCCTTCTCTTAATCCTAAAGATGAGAGGGGGCCATAGAAAGCGCGTGACAACTTGCTCCTCGGCTACTTTGCCCCCACCCTTAAATGGGCAAGATATTTTTTTCCCGCCCGTTTGTTGAAGGGCCCAGCGTGTTGTGTGGTCTCCTCCTCCTCCTCTGGCGGCCCCGTCTTTTGATTCTGTCCGACTTAACTCGATCGATCGGCTTCTCTGTAAACCTTCTCGAGCTTTTCTGGTTTCACGCAGACCCACATCTAGAAAACTGTACTCGTTTTTTGTTTTTGTTTTGTTTTGTTTGTTTTACTCGGCTTGTACTCGGTAGCAGTCGACGCATTATTTGAATGTCCATCAAGCAGGGCGTATGCAAATTGCGCCACAGTAAGGGCTTTATCGCTTTCAAGGGTCAGTTACGGATCTGATGGCGCTCACTCGGGTTAAACTCTGTTAGATGTTTGAAACAAACTTGGACAGTTTGGCAGTTGGCCATGGGCAGTGGGTAATAAGAGAGCGTGGAACAAAAAAGAAAAGAGAAACTGTTTCGTTTGCCCAGCTTTGCACTTGTTTGGATGACGCCCAGCGCATTAACAAGAAATTTCACTTGCAAAATTGAATTTGCTTTTTGCCTGTGAACAACGACGCCGCAACACGCAGAACCTTAAGCGCACACAATTTCTTAGAGTAAAAACGAAGGATTCCATCGTCTTGACGCACTTTTGCACGCGCGTTCGCTCAACTAGTACAAAATATAGCCGAATACAAATAAGAGCAAAGCGCTATTTCCTCTTCTTCTTCGTTCGCGATATGTGCATATCGCATTTAGATTTTGCAACAGCCGCCCTTCGACTTGGTACGTTTTGAACGATAAATAGGGGCGTGGCATCTTTCTTTTTGATTTGTTTTCGCTTGTGTGCATGTCGACAGTTGATGACGCGTCTATAGCAGAAGATATTGTCCATCTTGCGCTAAAGGTAGAGGACCGTGACACGCAACGGCGCACTCCAGAGGAAAGCATAACCAGAAAAATGTCGAATGTAACTGGCCAACTTGTGCATGTCCTTTGCCATATTATTATGTTTGTGCCACTATTATGAAAGAGGCATGCAATCGTATACGGTAGGTGTGGCCTTCTTTTTTGAAAGCGTATCAACGGAAAAGGTCGTTACATTCATTGTAGCTCATTTTCGACATTAGCACGCGCACCAGCTATAAGAACGGGGTGTAAAAATTCAAAAGTCATAGAGAACGGAGACGGGAATTAGGGTTTCTGCTGATTGAGATGAAAGAGTCTCAAAGCGCTTCATTATCGTTGAATTATGATTATTATCATTATTATTTTTTGTAAGCCTGGGCTTTTGACGCCATTGGTGGTAGGTGGCGGAAAAGACGGTCGTGTTGCTAGAGATGTTGCCATCGCAGCATCATCTCTTCGTCCGGATGTCATTAAAAAAAAAAAAGAATCGGCAGAGAGATGAGAGGAGGGAAAAACAAAAAGAAAAGAAAGTTGTACGACGGTTGGCCGAGTTGATTTTGGCAACGAGTCCGCAAGAACAACGAGCCAATTTATTGGGATCCCGTTAGAATATAATCACGTCTTCTTTTCTTTTTTCTATCTCTCTCTCTCTTCCCATTGGTGTCATTTTTGTGGTGGTCGAGCCAAGCCACTCTCGGATCCTTTCATCTTTTCTTTTATTACTTCCTCTTTCTTTTCTTTTTTCTTTCTTTCTTTTTAAAAATTATTTTATTATTTTTTTTTTGTTTCAATTTTTTTATTTGTTCCTTTTTTTTTTTTCACGGATTGTTTCAACTGGGACTGTGCGTGCTGTACGTAATCGATGAGGACCCAGCAACGGGACTACCAGGATAGACCCAATCGAAGCTCTACTTTCAATATGTTTCTACCCTGTGCTCTTTTGATTTGATTGGATTTTTCTACCACCGATCGCTATCCAATTATCTTTGGTAGATGTTTCAGATGCAACTGCGGGATTCTGGGAGGCGAGCCAGATCTCCCCATCGAATCCATTCGTTCGTCGTGTGGGCGTATGCGTTATCTAGAAAACATCCAACGGAGATTTTAGAAGGGGAAAAAAGGGAGATTTCCTAAAGGCTTGTTCGGGTAGATTGACTGTTGTTCTATTACCCAACATGATCATCAATTGTGTGTGTGTTGCGTGTCAGTTACGAATCGGAATAATAGATTTTTATAGGGCCTTTGATTCCTCAAGTCAATGCGGATGATGGATAAGCCCCCGGGCTATCTTTTGTTCTCTGCGCTTCTTTGTTTTTTGAGAAGAACAAACCCCCCGCATTCTTTTGTCGATCACAGTTGAATATAAAGGTAATAATGTGGATCTAATATTCGAAAGCGCAATGCAGAGTTCCGGTGCGCTTTGATGAATGGGGTACAACCGCAACAACTGGAATCGTTTTTTGTTTTTGTTTTTGTTGGCAATCCATCCGCAGTGGATGTAAATTAGACTGGCAAGCTGGGATCATATCGCCATGACGAGAAAATCTACACAAAATAATCAAGGCCCAATTGAAAAGACAATTGAATTGCGGATTGAACCGTAGGCCACTGGCACTCAATCCATTCGTCCCATCAGTTGGGGCGTCTTGTTGCCATCTTAATTATTTCCCTCGGCTTATTTACTTCATTGTACTCTCTCTCTCTGTGTGTGTGTGTTATCCAAATTCCGTTGGGCTACTACTCATCTAACCCCACCTTTGCCGAGTACACACTACTGCGTCTTCATTTGATTAAGCGCTTTCCGTAGGCTGAACGTGTAAAAGCTTTGATCTGCAAAGCGATCAGCGTTACATCGTCCGATAAGGTTGGTCGTGTAAGGAGCGCGGAGCTCCTAAATGCTATGTGATGTAGGGGCGGTATTTATTACAACTGTCCAGCATTAGATAGTGTGCGTCATTGTGTCGGGAATATTGAGTTAAAGCTGCAATTTGTGTTAGCCTTTCTCGCCCTGCCCGTTGGGGCTTTATTCTCATCTCGTTTGTTTTGTTCGAGCTGCTTGCCATTGGCTCGTACCGGCGCGCAGATGAAATGCAATAGTGTTAAGACACGTATCCTCGTTGTTCAGTCAAGGGAATTCTAAGGGCATGGATCCGATTGCCTTGTGATGCTAGATAGCTTGATGATGATAGAAATGTATGCGAGTTGCAAAATGCGTTTTTATTTCTTTTGATTGGATTTGATTTATTTGTAGGTCAGTTGAATGTGTACGTTAAACCAGAGAGCAAGAAAATGACGGAACTGAGACCAGCTTTTGTCCGGTCTGGAGATCAAGGTGATCAATGGAAACAAGGATACATTTCGCTGGACAGAGTCACGGAAAACTTCCAGGTAATAACTACCTAGACTCTAATAGCTTTGGCATTATGTTGGCCTTTTCCTCGTTCGTTGTTGATGTATGGCAGCAACGCTCCTATTATCCGCTGTCGCACAACAATAAATATTTTCTTTCAACATTCATTTCTATTTGTATATGTGTATGTGTGTGCGCGCCAGGTGGTCATTGAAGGAGTTCGTGGAAATGGGTACGTCGGCGATTCGGCCATTGACGACGTCCAGTTGGCCAAAGGTGAAGAATGCTTGGCTGCCCTTAAGCGCATGATGGCCGACACTGTCGTACCAGGTAAAACCCCGACACACACTTACCAATAAACAATTAAATGTTTTCTTTTTGGACAACACACAACTCCGTTTGTGAGCGCGGGGTTATGACGTTTGGCGAACTACAAATCACGTCCGGCTTTTCCTAACCGAACAAATTACCTTGGCCAGATACAAAACATGTGTAGCAAATCGTAATAGCCTGGATGATGAGGCTCATCCTAGTTTTTATTCATTTGTACCTTGTTAGTCAATCATCCAGACTGTGCAGTTTAAAATGCAAGTCCAGTATTGACAAAACTGCGTCGCATCGCCTTCCTTGCAGCAGAATTTCGTGTGAATTTTTTGTTTGTCGTTGGCCAGGAGGATCGACCGTTCAACCATCCAGTACGGTATCACCCAACGCTTCGTGCGCTTCTCGATGTTCCACGACGACGACGGATCAACAGCCGGAAAATTCCAATACAACGTCGTGGATTTGCGGCTGCAGCGACGATTGCCTTTTAAAAAATTCGTGCTGCTTCGACTACGCTGCCTTTTGTTTGACAGGTACTGGCCCCCATCATTTTCTTTTATTAGGACAACAACAACAACAGCAAAGGCCACCTTTGTTGTTGATTATGTTTCTCTTTTGTGTGTTGAATGGGGGGCAGGGGCAAGGGGAGGGAAGGGGGGGGGTGTCGACGTTGTCCTCCCCGCGCGTGATCTACGGCTGTTAAGCGGCCAGCCAGAGCCGACCAGGGCCACTTATAGTTTGGTCGATACTGTGTTGGCTTTGGCGCTGTTTCTACGGAGAGCTCTGTAATAGATATAGGGTCACTCGTTCACCTAATGATTCGGATTCTTTTGCGTCCAAGTCCCCGGACTCCCCGCCGCAGCGTGTGCAACCCAATGGCTGCAAATTTCGCTCTTCTTTATTTTCCTGATGAGCCGTAAGGGGAAGAAGAGCAACTGAATTTATTGGATTGGTTTCGGACCCCATTGCCATCGGCAGTTTGGCGCGTACCAATGGCGTCTGCTTCTTCTTCTTCTTTTTCTTTTTCTTCTTCTTCCGCTCCTCATGTGATGCTCAAGTGTTTTCTTTTCGTCTCTTATTTCCGGACCGATCTTCTTTCTTTTTTTCCCATCGCTTCCCGTATATTTTTCGTCTTCTCTCCCCCACCCCAAACTCGCTGTGGTTCCAGCAATAGCTTTTAAAAGAAATAAGGAGGATAGGAAAAAGAGATGCGCAAGATGACCAATGGACTATTGCAGTAGAACTCTAAACAATCTTGACTAGTCGCTTGTCTTGCTGCGTCTCACTCAGCGCCATTTTTATTTGTCGTCGTCGTCGTCGTTGTCGTCGTTGACTTGTTTGTTTTTGCCGCAAGAGCCAGTCTCCATGTCCTTCTTTTATTTTGGCGCGTATGCGTTGAATCACTCTGGCCACTTGTCCCGCTTTTCAAAAGGAAGGTGATTTGCGCACACGAGTGTCGGTGCCCAGTAGAGCGACGAGAGTGCCTGCACCAGCTGTTGTATATAAACGACACAGCAGCACGTCATGTATTTATGTGTCAGTTAGTTTGATGCATGTCTTTCTGCCCTCTTTTTTTTTCTTTTCTCTCGGCCCCATTTTTAAGCACCCGCCATTTTGAAGTGTTGTATAGCTACAAGCGCGCCCAGTGCCTACCTCTTGTCAGCCGTTCTGGACATTTGCCTATACGTTACTCTAACGTAACGTATAGGCAAATGAATCTCCCTTAAAGAATTAGTATTATTTATTTTTTATGATAGGCTCTTACAAGTCTTTTGTTTTGTTTTTTTTCGGTGCGTACAGTTGTTTGGGCTTTTAATAGGTTAAGCTACAATATGTCGCAGTCTGTTATTCATGTTCGGGGCTTAAGAAAGGGGGGCCAAGAATGATGGCCTGTGTGTTTGGAGGACGTTCATCAAACGGGGGGTGCGCCGGGCCTCTTTACTGCGCCGATTCACGTGTAGAGTTTGTCCCAATCCGAACCATTTTCAAAGAGGCAACGGTGAATGTCTTGCTCGTTTTTATTAGGTCGTAGCATTTGTCTCAATTGATTTGTGATCCTTGTCCCTTGTCTCTTTTCGTTCTTTGGTCCGTTTTGCCTCCCTCTCTCGTCTGACAACTGACCCAAACGATCGATGCTCTTCTGAAAAACAACAAAAACAAGGTCGGACTGAAACGTCGACAGCAAAGGCAACGACCGATAAGGACGGACGGCAATCGACTGTCACTACAACGGCCAGTCTATGGCAGACGACGACGACGACGCAACCAGCAATTACGTCATCGACCACTACGACCGCAGCGGCTGCCACTACTGTCTCTACGAGCACATTCCGTCCGCCAACTTCTGCAGCGTCGACAAGGACGACGAGCAGCGTGACTCCATCGACGACGATTGCGACCAGCACAAGCGCATTGACCACAACGACCGTTGCGCCGACGACTGATTCCTCTACGGTGACGATGAGCACGAGTTTAGAGCCGAGTTCGACCACGAGCCAAAGACCTACAACAACAACGATAAGGTCCTCTACGACATTGACGTCGACTATTCCCACGGTAACGAGGACGACAGTGGAGCCGTCCACCACGACGGCCATCAAACAGACGACTAGTAATCCCACGACGCCAACGACGACCATCTCGGCCGCTACTTTGCGGCCGACGATTGTTCCCACCACGACGACCGCGTCCACTTGGACAGTGACGCCGTCGTCTAGGCCCGACGACAACGACGACATCGGCAACAACGACGACGACGATGAGTCTATTAGTCACTGATGATCCTCCCCAAGGTAATAAAGTCTCTCGCTCAAACGGTCAATTATCGATCAACGTTGTGCCTTCTTTGTTCGAAAACGAGGCGGCTGTTTCTTCTTTTATATCTTTTAAACACAAGATTTCGTCATGCCAATAGAACGGAATTTGTCTACCATCCCCCCCATCCCCTCCCCCGTAATTAGGTAGTATAGTATATTGAGAGGCTTTATTAGATCCTCTGCTTTGGTTGTTGTTATTTTGAAAACATATGCCATCGTCGGGGCTCGCTAATGGTTACCTTTATATAACGAGATAACGAGAGAGAAAGAGAGAGAGTTAGCAAAAAAAAAGGACCGAAAGAGTTGTTAATTTATTCACCACGTCGTAGACTCTAATGCATGATCGTATAAAAGAGAATAGGTTGTTTTGGATTCAATTTTATTTTTCCAACACCGACAGTGGATCCATAAAATAGAAAAGGCTGCCGTGGGCTTGCGAATATTTTAGACTGAATAGTTGGAAGACTTTTAGGTGAAAGTGGCCAAGTACATTTTCGACAAAGGCCAAGTTTAGATGACGCAGCATCAACTCATTTGCATCTAATAAATAATTGTACGTGAAAAGATGGGATTTCGAGTCTCTCAAAGGATTGGCTGGCTGCACTTCTTTAGCTGCGTCGTAAAGGCCAATGAATTGCTTATTTAAATTCCACGAGAATTATGGTGATGAGACACGACTGTATAGAGAGGATAGCAAAGCCTCTTTTATTATTTTTGTTTTCAAAAACAAGATTATAGGCGACTCCGTGATGCTTTGCCAATTTTTTTTGAATTTCAATTTGTTTTTGTTTTTTTTGTTTTTTTGTTTGGTTTTTTGACGCAAAAATGGCCACGTACGTCAACGGATTCGGCCAACTTGTTGCCGCACGTTTTTTTTTTATCGATCGGCTCTCCTCGTCTACGACGCACGGCCTGCGCCGACATTTCCAATCATAGGCTGTTGCTCATTCTCATTAGAATCCGATTGCTGAGCGCTTGATATTTAAAAATGTATGACGAACTTGTCTTAGACGGACTGCAGGGCGATGACGACCAATCAGGCATCGCGGCAGATGATCCGTCGCCCAGCACCATCAACCAAACATCGTGGCCGACTTGGTTCACTGGCGCTGTTGCGGCCGCAGCCGTTGGCCTGGCCGTCCTGTTGATGGTGGGTGTCGCTGGCGCCGTGATGCGATCGCGTCGCGCCGTCGAGACGGCCGGCAACGGACGACGTTGTCGACGGATGCGCTCGAGCCAACAGGATCAGTTGGCCGAAGATTCGGACGTCCGCTACTTGCGGGACGAGGACGACGTCCAGCTCGACCTGACGGAAGCAACACCTTCGTCGAAATCGGCCGCTTCATCGCAGCGCCAGTTTGCCGACTTTGAACGGCTCTAAATCAATACTCTCTTCCACACTTCTTTTTCTTTTGTTTGTATTTGTCTTCTCCATATAAATATATGCACACGCTGTTGTTTTGTTTTGCTTTGTTTTTTTGGTGTTTTGACGAGGTCTACCAGCTCTCTCTATGGGCTGCACCATCTTCGGCCTTTTGTTTTCTTTTGAGAGAAATGCCTTTTGATCTTGTTTTTCCTTTAGTTTAGCCGTCATGACGTTTTAATTAAATAGAGGCTCTCTCTCTTTTGTAATATGCCTATATAACGTCAAAGTGATGATTTGCCGCCTTTTCACTGCATATTATTACGTGTGCTAATTCTTTTCTTTTTTTTCTTTTTTCTTAATACTAAACTATTGTAATAATATTGTGGAGGATCAATCCCCCACCCACACACACACCCATTTCAATATGAAATCATTTTTTTTTCTCTCTATACACAAGTGCCAGTCAATATTTGTCTTTTCTCCAGTCAGGGATAGACCGATCCTTTTCTTTATTTTTAGCCGTACACTTTGATTCGAAAGCGAGCGCACAGCGAGATGGACGACTACATGCGGTAGGTATTTTCAATTTGCGAAACTCGTAGTATGTAATCTGAATGTGAAAAAGAAAAAAGAAAAAAACTATTTTTACACGGACAACCCTGAAAACTTAGATCCGCGCATGTGTCGCTATAGATCCGACAGCCGCACCTCCTTGTTCTGTTGCTGTTGGCCATCTCTTTGATTCCCGTTTTTGGCTTTGTGATGCGCGTCACATGTTGTATATTCAGAATTTCAGATACGCAGTGTTGTCGCACACGTCACGTGCAAACCTAAACAAATGTATGACAAGGATGAGAGATTGCCGTCTCTACTGGAAAACGGGCCACCAAAACATTAACCGTCAGAAACGTTTTCCTTGATCTTCAGCTGTTTAGTTTAGTTTTCTTTTTCTTTTCAAGTCTCTTTATGCTACCCCTTTCTCCGTTATTGGCTTCAAACTTTGATGTGCTGCTGCTCCTGTCTGCAATCTTGCAGAGTGCCGTTCCCATTTCCTCCCTAAACAGACGCAGCATCACCTGCTCCATGCGTCTACGTATTCATTAACCAAATAGTGTCTAGCATATTCTCGGCTTGTGGCGAATGGCCGATCACCTTGCCGTTCTTATCCCTTCGTTTTGTTTTTTCGGCATCTGATTTTTGAGAGGAGGATTGGCAGCGTTAAAGGTCGTCAGTTGAACAAGAGATTGTCACTTTTCGTCGGAAAGCTGAACTCAATTTGCATCAGGATGTTTTCAAACCAAACTCGTTTTGTTATGAAGGTCTCCCTTAAATGACGTGGCCTACTATCACGAGTTTGAAAGGCTTCTCGAATTATTAGACAAGTGCATCTCTTTCCTCCCCGCCGATGAATGACGCAATAACTACGCAAATACCTAATCCATTTATTACTCAATCCAAGTGGAAGCCATTTTTATTTTTTTTTTTATATTCTTCCTATTTAATTTTCCTCGTCGTTTACCTGTGCAATCGATAAATTGTCTCCTCCTCTCCCCCAGGAAAAAAGAGGCTTTTAATAAAACTTTTAAAGATAGCTCGTATAGAAAGAAAGAAAAAAAGGTATAGGTCATGGAAAATGAATGATGCGAAAAACATTTTTCATAGACTTTTTTGTTTGTTTTAAGGGCCGATCATCGGAAAACTTTCGACCGAGTTTCTATTAACAGACACTTTTATTATAGCTCGTAAAAGAAGACACAGACGAACAAAAAAAAAATGGCAACATCAGTGATAAGTGTAGAAAGCCATTAGATATAGTCAATCGATGATATTGGCAAATGTTACAACAGCCATCATGCGTTTAAATGTCAGCCATAAATCGACCGCTTTGGTTGAGTTCAAGGCCCATATCCCGTGGGCTGAATCAAAAAAGCCAGCAGTCGATATTAAATGTGAAGAACACGAGACGCTCAGCCAGTCCAACTCGATGTTTGCAAATAATGACCTTATCAGCGGAGAATGAAAGACCCGATCGAGATACTTTCAAGCGCCATCATCCATGAGGCCGAAAAACAACGACGACGATCAACTCTTGCCAACGGTTTCTATTTGACGTATCTGATTGAGAGTCATCATCGCAACATTTTTCGCTTCAGCTTTCGTGGCAAGTCCTTCAACTATTTCATTACGCACAATAACAATCGCCGTTATAGCGTGCAGTCCTCAACGCTCAACTCGTATAGCAGAGATAAAGTGGTCCAACTTTAATCGGCTGATATTTTATAAATTCGCATAAAAAAACAATAGCGGATAAGTACGTCTAATGATGGAACTTATTGAACTTTGTCGTCTCTTTGCAGCTTTAGAAAAAAAAGAATATCGAAAATGCAACTGTTGGGAGAAAGAAAAGTTGTGTACGTACCCGATGGACCCTAACAAAGTATTGACATTATCAAGGTAGGCAACTCATTTTTATTTTTATATTTAGTATTCTACCCATCTGCCTCAATTATGGTGAAAGATTCAACCGAAAAAAAGAAAAGACTAAAAGCTTTACTGGCTTTTTTTCGTTGCTCGCTGAACGCTGAGCGTCAGCTACTGATGGTCATCCTATTATTGAAATAATGATTGCGTAACAATGACGGTGGATTACGGCACAGTAGGGCGCACACATGACCATGGCCTAAATAGTGTAACGAAACAGTTGGGAAACAATGTTTCGTTGCTATCTGTTTTGTATTGATAAAACTATAGCGGACAAAGACGTATAGATGGAATCTCTATAATAATAAGCACGTGTGTAGTAGCCTACACACGTGATGAAAGTAAAGAAAGAAAAACGAAGAGGTAGACTACGGCATATTTTGTGCGGCTTTTAATGACGGGGTTTGTCTCTGCTCGCTCGTCTCTGTCTTTATAATCAAAAAACATTAGGGATTTGCGCCATCGACTTCTCAGACTTTTTGGCCGCTTTTTGCCGACTACAAGTCAATAGGTGTCGTGACCGGTGTTTTTATATACAGTGGAATCACCTGTCCAATTTAGTGCTGGTCAAGATGCGCACGGTCAGGATCGACTCTGGCGGATTATTAAACCCCCTTTTTCCAATACAGTCGGCACTATATAGTCGGCTATACACCAAATAAGATACGACTCTTGTATATATTCAAGTCTAATACGTGACGTAATTATAAGAAATGTCCGTTAGTTAGTCGGCCGACGTATAGCCGGCACAGGAATCGGTTCGTGTGCAAGGATCAGCCAAAGACGTTTCCCCGCCCCCACATATTGAATATTCCATACCTGTGTCGTCTAAATGGAGCCGTAACATTTAATTTGGGGATTTTTCGCGGCACGAAGGTTTTATTGGCAATTTAGCTCTGTTTATGGCTCGTATGTAGGCTATACTATATAGTATAGCCTATGTGTAGCCACATTCATTTATTGGGGCGCGTGGATTGAACGGTGGACCATTCCAAAATAGGGGGGATGTTTCCGTTTTCGCTGGCCGCAATTGCTGTTTCGTTACACCCCGTGTCGTGTGTCCACGGCAGCTCGAACGATCCGTCTAACTATACATACCGTGTTATTATTTTATATCCGTTGCGTTTATTGATCGCAATACATCCGTTCTGTATAGCGCATCGTGTAAGTACAGGACGAAGGCTATAGCGGCCCTCGCCGAGCGATGCAAGGTTGGCAGGCAGCAGTTGATGTGGACGGCAGCCGCTTTATAGTCTAAACTATGGGGACAGAGCTCAAGAGAAACTGTCACATCACGGACGCGACATTCGTGCTCGCAATAGTCACTCGAGATCTACTTAATCCTCGAACGTAAATAATATAACATCGGCATACTTATTGTCAACAACCTTGAACTGCGGCGAAACATGGCGCTCTATACAATGCCATCGCCAATAATTCCACATGTGTGGCATATATCAAACTGTGTTTGTATAGCCATCGCGTCTAACGTGCTTTATTCGCCTCACGCTCTCGCAGCAAGCAAAACGTACGACCCAATGTAAGGAAGCAAAAGGCAAAAGGAACAACGAAAAAAAAAATGAAAAACGAAAGAAAAAGGAGCAGCAGCTGACACGCATCGGGTTGATGCCACACGACCATCGATCGATCCGTGCGCTGCTGATGCGCTTGGACGAACACAAGATCCTTTCCTCTGTATATATCCTCTATGTGCTGCACGACGTCCCGATTCGAGTCCCGCAGGCTCGCGCTCTATCCCCCGCCTGTTTGTTTGTTTGTATAATGCACTGCAAAGACACTAAGGCCCCGCGATGGCGGACCCAGGCGACGACTGTTTGGGGAATAAGACGTTAATGAGGTACGTGCTTTTGGCTCTTGAAGAGGCTCCCAGATTACTCGGGCTTATATTTTTGTTGTCGACTTTATATTGTGTATCCGTACGCTACTTTATAGTGTACCCTTACGTCTTGCAACTGTCGACTCGACGAAAACGACGTACACTTTACTGATGTAGGTACAGTATAGGCGGTTCGAATGAATATCGCCTGGTAATAGCCTATTGACGAGTGTTTTCATGTGTACATCCCGAGTCGGAACGATGTTTAGAAAAGGCCTCACTGAGATTGAGAGCAGCTATAATACTGATTAATATTTCCCCGAAGAGTGCGACCGATGAGGGCTTCTATTAGACGGTGTAGGCCTCGCCTGCGTTTCGAGAAAATGTTCGTTTTGTTTAGCACCAGCATCGAGTGGCATGTGAAAAAGCGAACAAGTAGTTTTTATAATGGCATTAGAGATGAGCTTGTCAGACGACTCAAGTCGCTTTCATGTTCCTTTATTTATTCTCATTTCATTTTTCGACTTTTACATGTAAGAAGCTTGGCCTTTCGTTAGAGGATATGTTGATGCCTATTAATAGAAAATAATGGGACATAAGCAGACGATAAGGATCTTTGGTTGCCTAGGAACGGCGATGGTTTTTAGGAAAGAAGAAGCACTCGGACCCGAGTCGTCTGCTAAGATCAGCCATCATTATCGTAAGTCGTAACAATCAGTTGAAAGATCAAGGGAGATGCATAAGTCGGTGCTGCGTAGCAGTTCATTATGCAAAGCATTGTGATAACCGTGGCGTGTGTAGTGCACTTTCTCGTCACCTTATTACTTTAAGTGAATCATAAATAAAATGTATTCTGTTCCGGGACAGCCCAAGTGGGAAACTCACAAATCTCTGTTGCACAGCGTAGTCTAGCTGGACGTTTTGTTAGTTCAATGCAACAACGAATTGCAACTTCGTCATATATTATACAGAATGAAGCTATACGTCGTGTGAGACATAATTCTCTGGTTGACGGACACGGCAATCTGCCCAGCAAACAAGACATTTTTTGCTCTTGTGCAAACAATGGATGACAAAACTAAAATGCCTGAAAATACGATGCAACTGTCCCTTTGGCCCGTCATTCTGTTACATCTTCTTTCGTATTGGTGTTGTCAATCGAATTTTAGTCGTAAAAGAAAAGACAAATAAAATTCATCTTCCTAGACGAGAAATGTAAATTCTGGCAATAAAATGGAAGACGGAGCTATCGGGTGTGCGACATTCTGTTTTGAATATCGGAAAAGCCCAATGTAAAAAAGAAAATCCATTTTTTGTTTTATTGTCTTTTGCGGTTTAGTGTTTTCTTAGCTTTGACGCTGAAAAATTCTCTCCCTTCTTCTTGTTCAATCAATTGAATTGCAACTGTCTCGCCTGCACCGTTCGTTCTCTTCTTCTGTTCACGTTGCACGCCAAACGCGTTCCTCCCGCCTTTCGCTTTTCTTTTTCTTTTCTGCTAGAATTATTATTTACCGGTCCCGGCCACCATCTCGTTTGTTGTGGTGATCAAAGGGAAAATGCTAGGGCCCACCGTCATTTCAAATTCTGCCCTTCCGTTGTTCCCTCACTCTCTTTTGCTCTTTCCCGCTTCACTGTTAGAAACAGAACAAAAAACCTATAAATCAAAAGATCTAAACTGATTGCTTTTTTGAGCGAAAAAAATTAGAAGATAAAGAAGAAAATAATATAAAATAATAATGAAGAAAGAAAGGGTGGGCGCCACCTGGTGAATAAAATGGGTTTTGGCCGTTATTTCGATGAAGTCAGTCAAACGAGAAACACGATTATGTTGTTTTCAGTCTACGGATGATTCTTTGACTCCCTATCGATTTAATCAAAAATAAACTGATCAGGATTTTTCGTACTTGTTACGTAACGTCAGACAAAGATCAAACGTTCTTTCTGCTTATCGTTATGTGGTGGAGGGAAATGGACGTATACTTGATTGATGACATATACACCACAAGCAGACGAAACAATTAAAAATGGAACTGCTCATCCGTGAATACCATAGAACTACAATAAGTCACTGTACGGCAGAAATAAGGTTTCGATAAACAGATTTTATTAGAAACGAAGACCATTTCTTATTCAAAGAATATAGACATCCACTGTTTTCACGTAGAAACGTATAACTGAGGCGCCTAGAGCAAACGCTAAACCTATTGCGTTGGCCCTTTCCTTTAACCGGTTAAAATTGTTTCGATGTTGAATCGAGTCGTTTCCTAAGTCTCCTATTATTCCGACGATCCGGCAGCATAAAAAGAGGCTCAAACAGAAGTGCATTTTCTCACAGGCCATGTCAACGTTAAGTGGGCGAGTCGGGCTCCTCCTTCCTGGTAGGACTAGAAATATAGTGTCTGTTTTATTGAATTCCTGATGGACTACTAAGAACCTGAAACAGACGTTCTTTCGAATACATTGTTTTGTTCGAAAATCCTACCGTCTCTCTCTCTCTCGTGATCGCCAACTTCATCAGCTGTTTCTTTTTCTCTAATCAAAGGAAATCAAATCGGTTGCCATTTTTCAAAAACTATTTTTTATTTAAATATTTTATTTTTAATGTTCTCTCATTCTAAAAAAATAGAATTATTTACTTTGAAAGTACAAAAACAATTGATATTTGTTTATTAACTTTTATTTCCAGTTTTCTGGCAAAGAAAAAAAATTATCGGAGAATCGGCTGATTTGCATTTCGGCTCGATCGATTTTTAATGACTCACTAAAGTTTTAAACACTTTGCTGAGTGCCTGAGACTCATTTTCAGTGTTGCGTTCAATACGTTGATAACGTGAAAAACCAACCCATCTTCTGCGGTATCAGCATAAACTCTGACGAATAGGTTCTTGTTGGACAGGGAAAAAAAGACAGCATGGCCACCATAATCAGTCAGTGTCTACGTGTTGCTATTTGCGTCGTTCTCTTTTCAAATTCATCGTGGGCGAGAAGCGAGAACGATGTACCAGGTTGGTTTTTTACAATCCTTGTAGCTATCTCTGCCTTTTTTGTGACATGTGGTCGTGTCGTCCAAAATGGTTGACATTTGCAGAAAACAAAAAAACTTGAGTTTTCAAATTTTCCTTTACCCATAGTGTTGTGCCCAGCTGTAGCTCCTGGTATTTTTGGTGACTTGACTCAGCATTATGGTTGTTACCTACCAGGTGTAGATGTGCTTGAGGTAAATAATTTTCTTGATTTTTGAATAAAGGGCAGTCAAAATTTAGTCTACGTCATCCCATTCAAAGAGATTTTAAACTTTTGTGTTCTTTGTAGGACAAAATGAAACCAACTAGACCATCTGGCATGTCCAGGGTAATGTTCTTATCAAGCACAGTTTATGATGGCTCATGAAGAATTATTTGATTTTCTGTTTCCAGATAAAGCCAGGAGCCATACCTCAAACACCCATGTGGCTGAAGGAATTTTCTAGTCATTTGTTGAATTCTACTCGTCTGATCAACAACTTCCTTCAAGCAGGAAATCCAACACTTGATGACAGCGACACAGGTATTTCCCCCCACATTTATCACTAGTGTGAATTTCATAAATGTATTCAAATAGAATGTGATGGAAGTTGCCCTTCTTCGCCCTCTTGGGTACCTCAGTGCTGCCGGGCTGAAACGAGATTGCTCTACCCAATGTATGGCCGCTCGCTCACCACCGATCGATTGGTGCCTATCGCACAGGAGTTGAACCCCAATGGGATACAGCAGCCCGTCGTCTACCGCCACTGCCTGTAAGTCACAATAACTCTATTGGCCGCTTCCATGTCTGATTCAATTGAGTGGTTTTGGAAAACATGAAATCGAGCACTTGGCTTTTCACTATTTGACCCTGCCGGTCCTCCCCTTTTGTGAAACGGTGGCAAAAAGGTCGGAGGAAACAGAATTGGTGCACGGTCGCTGCCACCAGAGCACTTTGGCTCGTCTTTTTTTCATTCCCACAACTGGAGGTTATCCGTACCGACAGGATTTGATCCTCGTACCCAACAACTGCGAATGCCTCGTCACTTTAGGCCGAAAATTTGAGAACAATTGGGACGAATCCGACAAGCAAGACACCCCCGATAACAGCCCGCCTGCCACTTTGTGAGTCTTTCACTATTGTTGTGTTGTTGTTGTGTGCGTCTTTGATTTTTGCTCAAAGTCACACTCCCCTTCTGCTTTGTTTTTCGTTCACTTTCCAAACGCCTGGAGCGTAGGTTGCCTTTAAATGAAGGTTCTGGCATGGGTGGTGTCGAGAGCAGTCCAGACTTGGCCATGGTTCAGGACGAGCAACTGATCCTGCATCATCAGGATTCTTGATCGCATCGTCAGTGTCGGGTACCTACTTTTCTAAACGACACCATCGACACAAGCGCTGTGACTTCCCGTCACTGCTCACATTGTTGTTTAGTTTTTGTTTTGTTTTGTTTTTTTTCCCTCTCCCGCCCCCCCAATCCTTTTGTTGTTCGTCCTCACGTCCCTTGCTCTCAATAGATCGTTACGTACAAACAGGCTAATGCGATGCGTCAACTTGCGATACACTCGCTGGCCTTTTCGTGCCATCAAGGTTAACCCTGAAGGGCGATCCTCTCTTCAAGTTGATTTCTTCTTTTTGCCCGTTCGCCGGTTTATTTTACTCTTTTTCATCGACTAGTTGTTGACAATTCTCTTCATATCTGTTTTGTACGTCGAGGCAAACGTAAAGAGAGGAGAAACAAGTTGACGTTGGTGCACTCGGCGATGAGGAGGACACTGTCTAATGAGAAAGAGGAGAAGGCAATTTTGACTGGGTTCTCGGAAGAAATTTTTGTCGTGGATGACTGAAGAACTGCTAAAAGGTCTCGTTAGCCCTAAATCTTTCCTTTTTTTTTGTTTGTTTTTGAAACGGACTTGTTCGACTGTCCATTCCACTTTTCGATTGCTCTGCTTGGGCAGGCCGCAGGCTGTGCAGTCCCGCCATCGTTAGTGATGTTAGCGCCGTGATGTTTTTCAATTATTGTTCTAATGTTTGGGGTGGACGACGTTAAAGGATCAGAGAATTTTTTTGTTTTTCTTGTATTTACACGACCTCCCCCCTTTTTTTTCATAAAGTAAAACGATTACTTTTCATTTATCCTTTTTTCTTCTTCTCGCTGTTCCGTTTGTTGTCGCGCAAGAGGATTAACCTTACTTATTGGATTTGTTTTCTTTTAAGAGCCAACGTCTTTTTCCGTCCTTCTCATTAAAGCCCGATTACCACAGGGACTGGGTAATTCCAATTCTAATTCTAAAAGTGGAAAGGGAAGTTTAGAGAATTGCGTTTGCCTCTTGCAAGGGACGGAGTTCAATCAGCTGGCGCTGGAAAATAATTGAATCCATCGAAGCGGCGCACACACACAGGAAGACTTGCAGCTAATGTTTTATGTGTATGTGGATGATCGGGATACGTTCTAGACTACCCCCAACCCCCATTCTATTTACGTAACGTAAACTGTATAAGGAAGTGCTTTAGGGACGTCTACTGTGTGCGTCTCCGATTGCACACCTCTCTTATTAACGTGTCCTGTCGTTTGAACGATTACAATAGGAGGTTTTAGTGAATTATACATTTTCGGCGGCTCATAAATTTGGAAGGATTTTCATTTGGGTGCGGTTGTCGTTTAAAAGCTTTTGATGATTTTACGGCCCACTGTCTCAACCCCGAGCACGTTTGATGGTTTTATTCGCTCTTAATATTGCTCAAACACAGGGAAAGGTTGTGTGTGTCCTTATCACGCAACATTGTCTTTTCATTTGCACTGCAGATGTTTTTATCTGACAGCATTGGACATGATCCCGATCTCAGCCATCGTTTCTCTTTTATTTTCAGTTTTTTTGTTTTTCTTGTTGGTTATCTCGTTGAACGAGAGGCAGAAAATAAAAGAGGGGGGAAAGTTCGGCCACTTTCCAATCACCAATAGATTCGGTGTCATTGATTCTTCCTCTTTTTCCGGCCGCGTTCCATTCTAGGTCACGAAATCGTTGGCAGTCATCTCTTTTTTCTTTTCGAATCATTGAGCGAAAGAGGAGAACATTTTTTCGTCTATCTGTACATGAGAGCAGCAACCATTGTAGTGGTTTTCTTGAGAACGAAACGAAAGCAAATGATGAGGGGGAGGGCAAGTTTGTTGTCGCAGTAGCGGCAGTATTGTAACTACTCGTCGCGGTGAGACTCTCTTTCTCCTTCTGTGTATAAAATCTATAAAACTGCACGGCTCCGGTTTGTGTTGTACCGTTTCTTTGCCTGTTTTGACGTGCTCGTTTCTGTTGTATGTCGAGCCATTTTTTTTTTAAACCAAAGGAAATGTATGTGGAAAACAAAATAAAGGCAACAGCGACCGACTCTCCACAAAAAAAAAAAAAAGAGGAAAATGCTTTTTGTTTTGTTTACTAGGAGCAATGCGCCATGAAAAGACCATTTTTCTTTTCTTGGTTCCCCGGGAGGTTTTGATGACGACGACTACGTCTGAATACTTGATGAAGGATCTCGCAAAACTAGGTTCACTCTGCACGACGGCTAGCAAAACAAAGTATATACAGACACACAATTCCGAGTGCAATTTAGTGGTAGACAACAACTAAAAAAAAATGAAAAAGAATGGCGAGAAAAAAAAAAAAACATTATCTAGCGCCATTAACCGAAAACTGCAAAGATGGCATCGCTGTGTGTTGATGTTCTCAATTTGTTTCACCCCCCCCCCCTTTTTTTGTTGTTGTTTTGTTTGCGCGATGATGCTTCATCATGATTGCTGGGATGACCATTTAGAAAGACCAAAAGAAAGACACACACATTCATTTAGAAGTTTATATCGCACCAAGGACGAGAAGATTGTGCGGTCGACATGCGCACTCCCGCTGACTACGGGCTGTTTTTTTTTTTTTTTTCATTTTATTTGCGGGAGCCATACACTCGCAGCGGTACGTTTCCCTCTTCGTGCGTGCGTGCGTGTTAAGTTGAGACTGCCGAGTTGGGCCTCGATGCGATTCACTCTGGCGCGGACGGTGGAGCGGACAGGTAGTCACAGAGTTGCTGTGGACAAGCTCTGTGCGTATACGCCCGTGTGTGTATGACGTCCATTTTTTTGGTGTGTGTGTTTGTGTGTGTGTGACGCTTGTGTCAGTGTGCTGAAAAGGTGCCGACGACCGGATGTCCAATTTTCTCATTTCTATCGGATTTTATTATTATTCTTTTGATTTCTTCACGTCTATTGGTTCATTTCCGTTCGCGTATTTTTGGTTTTTTTTTTTTTTTCTTTTTTTCCCAAATTATTTTTAACGGACTCCGCCGCTCGGTTTTGAAAAAGAGATTCGTTCCTCACTCCACCGGCCGAAATGATTTCGAAAGCAGTTTTTGATTGGCCGATGAAGAAAAACGATTGAAACACACACAGACAAATTCGCAACATTCCAGAAATATTTCTTCGTCTATTTTTTGATTTCCGAAAAAGCCATATCGCCAGAGTGTCTCTGTAAATATTTGATAGGCAAGACAAATAATTAGTTTCTGTTTTTTTTTTTGTTTTCTTAATTCCCGTCTTCGTTCTTTCCGTGTTTAAGTGAGAGTGGCCGAGTGTAAGTGCGCGTGAGTGTTGCGTGTGAAATCGAGTGAATTATCGTCGGTAGAGCGGCAATGTGTTTTTTGTCTTGTTTCGTTCACTTCATAATTACGTCGGAATAGTTAAAGAAAGAAAAAATTATTCAAGGAAGAAACAAAAAAAACAAAAAAGGGGGGACATAAAAAACAAAACAAAAAGGCCGGCCGATGCCGTGGAACAGCTGTGAATTGGTCAGAGCCACGAGCAGGTCTGCTCACATCTCGTCTCGCTCCCAAGTTTTGGCTGCTGTTGGATTTGTCGAGCCCCACATCCGGCAGCATCCAGCGTTGCAGCGACGACGACCTTAAGTATCCCATCCGGTGCCATACGCACATCATCCCAAGCAGAACCAACTACAGTAAAACAAACGAAAAAAAAAAACGAGGAACATCTGCGTTTGTTCGTTATTTCATCTCCTTTGGTCGTCTTCCCTTTTGTTTTTTTTTTGTTTTTTGGTTTTTGGTTTTTACCGACAGTGACGGCGGTCATGACGTCGGTATTACAAGTCATCACAACTGTAACGATGATCGGCTTTTTGATGTGGAATTGTGCGGTGGCGGCGTCGGCAGCAGCAGCAGCGGGAACGGGATCATATCGAATCCGGTCTCGGCCGCCTGCCGGAACGACGCACCAATCGCGGTCGTCATCGACAGGAATGAGCCGCAGCAGCAGCGGCGGCGGCAGCAATTGGCAAGACGTTTATATCGCTGGTTTTTTGGCGTTGAGCGACCACGAAATCGAGGCGCCCTTGGGTCAAGGAGTTATGCCGGCCATCACGTTGGCCCTCCGCCATTTGGCCAACAGCAGTTTCCTTCACGAGTACCGACTGCGACTGCTCTACAACGACACGCAGGTACTGCAGCACCACCCAACAGCGTCGTCCATCCGTCGCCCATTCAATGATCATTTTGGGTCTCCCTTTTCTTTTAGTTTTGTCTTTAGTTTTCTCTCGTTTTCTCGCGTTTTCTCGCGTTTTCTCTCGTTTTCTCTCGTTTTCTCGCGTTTTCTCGCGTCATTTGATGATGATGATGATGAGGATGACACTGATGGAAAACGATGCCTTTGCCATCCCAGAGGGTGCTCCATCACGCAAAACGAGTTATCTAAAAAGAAAAGCTCGCAACACAATAACGAGAAAAACATCTCCAATGAGGGAAGGGGGTAGATTTCGTTCCACTATAGCGCCGCCGTGATACGAGCGCAGAGATCTGATTTCTTTGGGGAGTCGTCAGTCAATTTTAACCAGTTTCCCCTCTTCTTTGCTTTTCTTTTTGGCCACCCAGGGGGGGGGGCGAGAGATAGCGTCGCTGTAACCCATTTGCTTTTTCATCAGCTCAAGTCGATCTCATCTTCATCCCATCTTGTCTGCGACGACTCCACCTTCCAAGTGTAGAGCACCTTTTCTGGTTCATCGATTGCAATCAAAAGAAAACTAAACAAAAAACAAACAAAGCGCTAGTGGCTGCCGTTCGTTTTTCCAAACTTGTTGTTGGCTAGAAAGAATCACATTTTTCATTTGATCGGCCATCGTCGACAATGTAGCATCAGTGCGTTTGGACCTTGGCATACTGTTACTCGGGTCCATTTCCAAAGCGAATGAATCCCGGCAACAAGTTGGCCATTGCCACAACTTATGGAGCGAATCGGCTTCTTGTTTGGACGGGGTACGGAGAAATATGACAGACGGCCACACACACACGCAAAATAGAGTTGCAATTCACACACACACAACAGCGTTGGAATAACATCCGGATCGGATTGAAAGCAACGCGCCCCTCCAAAACTTGTGCTTAGGGAGTCTTATGTATAGAAGAGGCACATTTTGCGCCATGTCTTATTGTTTGGCCACAATTGGATGACGGCTGGCTCTCTTGTTGTTTGTTTGTGCGAAAATGGAAATGCCGCCTAACGAACGGTGAAACTTTGTCGGACTCTGGATTGAAATTTGTCTTGTTTTTATTTGCGACGCATAGCGAACTGGACGAATTCCTTTAAAAAAAAACAAAAAAAAAAACAGATTCTTTGATTTTGTTGCGAATCGATCGTCTGATGGCTCGTCTGGGTTTTTCATTGGTCCGTCATTTGAATTCTTTTTATTTTATTTTGTCATACCCCAACGGCTTTGGCCTATCCATTGCCTTTATTGTTGATTATTCAAATGCCTCGAGATGAAACTGCCGTTTCCCAATAGGATTCGATTGAAAAGTGGATTCTTTTGAATCCGTATGGGTCATTTTTGTCTGGCGACCTTTTCGCATGCAAATTCAGGGCAGGGGCAGCTCAACGTAACGACCGCTGCTCGGCGTTCTAGTGCGTCTAGCCTACCATTGCATCCATCTTTTAACTTTGGGTTTTTCACTTTTGATGTGCGGATAATGTTAGCCTTTCTTTAGTTTCTATCCTCCTCTTCACTCTTGTTTGAAAAGAACCAATCGAAAGAGTTTTTTCGACACTAGAATAAGAAACTTTACGAAAGGGATTTTGTTGTTTAGTGTGTGTGTGTGTGTGTGTGTGTGTGTGTGTGGGAGAGCATTTTTATTTTCTCGCTCGCTCGCTTCGTTTCCTCGTTGCTACGCCCTCTGAATTGATCTGCTGCTTTCAATTTTCAGAGTGTGTGTGTGTGTGTGCATGTGAAAGAGTGGAGGAGGACCAGCTCCTCCTTTCTCCTCCCACTCGTATCGACTGATTAATGTAGCAGATTTTTAGACGTTTCACTATAGTAACTAAACTGGGAAAAAGATAAGCTCACACGTCTCTCTCTCTCTTTTTCTTGTTATGCAGATTATCTTTTCTGATCGTAATCATCTCTGCTAATTGGTCAATTGTTAAGATCATTTTTTAAGGGGGGGGGGGAAATGAATAAATCATTTTAAAAGAAACACACAAAAAAATGAAATTGCTTTGATTGGGAAAAGGAGGGGAAACATATAAAAAGTACTACGTGAAATTGAATCCGTGGCGTGGACGTGACGATGGATGGCATGGCTGGGTTGGTGTGTATGAATTGGATTATGATCAAAGCGTCCAGCAAACATGACCGCGCCTCTTTGCCGATGGATCAGGTTTCTCTGCCAAGTCCGGATGTCTTGAGGAAATATTTATTCGGCCAGCGTGAGCCAACCGACACGACACTAATCGATCGTCACGAGTTGAGACACACACGCAGAGAGCGATGGATCTGTGAGCTTTTGCACGATCCCCTCTGTTTTTAGTCGTGACCTATGCTCCTCTTGTATGTGTGTGTGTGTGTGTGTGTGGGCTTTTGTGTGTTTTCCCTCTTTCTGACCGCCAACTGTACCCGACAATGAATAAGCGCAGCTATCCAAAGTCGAATGTCAGGGAAGCAGCGCCAAACGTCCATCAGCCAATGGACAATGAAACTGAACTGGCTGTTTGGATTGATAACGTGTGCATACCCCACCTCCCCTCCCTATTGATGGACCAAGTTGAATTGACTTTGCCTCGCCATTTATTCGACGATGCATTCTAGTTTGTTTCTTCTTTGTTTTTTGTTTTGTTTTGTCTTGTTTTTTAAGCTTTTCAGCGTGAGTCGGGAGTGAACGCATTGTGCAACGCCCCTCCGTCTCTCACATTTTTGTTTGGTTTTTTCTCCTTTGGTCGGGGCTTCTTCTTGCGTTTTGCTCCATCGATCGAGCATTTTTCTCGGCATTTTGATTCAGCTCTCTGGCGGCTGCTGCAGCAGCAGCCAGTCTTCTTACCTTGCGCAGGAGGAGAGCATTTGCATAGACAACCGGCTACCTGTACGCTCCTAGACAATAAGACGCGCAATGTTTTAGGGAGGTGAGCCGCCAAACTTGAATAATAACTGATTTCGAGTTGTGGCCGTTTTGCGTCATGCCAAAGTCTTGTAACTTTGAGATTAGGATCAGAATAACTTACGGGGTGGGGGGGGCTCCTTGTACACATTCGACGTTGGTGGTCGTCTCAGTCGGGAGCGTCTCTTTCACCAAAGGGCCACCGACCGCCCTTTGTCGTTGTCGTCTTTCTCTTCCATCTCATTATCATGGCGATAGCCTCACAGACCGAAAGGACGTGGTGTGGAGTAGAGTAGGTGGAGCTCACACAACCAGCGTCTGTTTGTTGTTGGTTTTTTCTTTTTTCTACGAAACCTTTTTTCGTTAAAAAAGAAAAAGAAACGAAAAAAAAAAACAAGAAAGAGAGAAAAGAAGAAATTTGGGTGTCGTGGTGCCGAGTTTGATTGGCCCATCAGCCACAGCCGCCGGCACTTGACGGAACTAAATATCGTGGACCGAGGGGCGAAGGCTGATGCCAAATCAATAGTGGACTTTTTCCTGCGGGCCCGACCAAAGTGTTCTCCAATTCACCGGCCAGAAAGAGATGATCCATCAAGAAAAGCAGCCACAGTGGCACACACATCATGTCGATTATGTTTTATTTTGCATTTTGCGTGGTCGATGATGATCCATCTCTCTCTATCTCTCTATCTCGATCTATCTATCTCTCTATCTACCCAGTGCTCTTCACTCATTCTCTCAGGCTTCTCTTATTATTGGGTCATAGAACCGCCCCCATTTTTTCCCTCTCTCTGGCGGAAATCCGCAAGAAGGAATAAGATGGATGCAATGCATTTTTGCAGCCAAAAAGAAAAAAAAAATAGAGAAAAAGACGTTAATGCGCATTCTTCCGCTTTGATTGTTAGCCATACAAGATATTGTGTACAACCAAGTTTTACATGTCGTTTTGGCCCCATCCTCTCTCGCGTGCCGTGACGTTCAAACTTGGCCAAAAGGTACAACTGACCGCATTCAATCTAGACGACGGATATTAAGGCAAAACGGCCACGATGTGATTTTTCTTTTTCTCAGTTTCTCAGGCCTTTCTCTTTTTCAGTTTCGAACATTGACGAAATAAATCAAGAAAAAAGAAAACAAAAGACGAGGGGGGTGAGCGTGGAACTAGGTTATGGGCTAAGCTCTCCTGATCCTTCTCCGTACACTATACCGCAACAGCTTTTGAGCATTGCATTCAAAGATTATACGGACGGACAGTAGGTCCTTTTCATTTTATTTTGGTTTGGTTTTTTTGGTGGCTTTTTCATGTCCTGTCTTTGTTCTACTGTCCGGTCGGTCGCTGGCTAAAAGAATCTGTCGCATTCCGCCATCGCAATCACGCGTCCAAGACACAGAAGCAGGAAAACAATGTCAGACAGGGACGGCTTGGACGTGAAAGACAATGGAACAATAATCCCTCGATTACCTTGTTGTATGTTCTATCTTGTTTGGTGTTGCCGGATGGGCAGGAAGTTCATTTGCCTTTTTTTCTTTTTTCTACATTTTTAAATTTTATTGTGTTAAGTCAGAAACAAGTTTGTTGTCTACAGCCGTTTGGATTTGAATTTGAGCACATCCGAGTCGATCCGGATCGGGATTGGCTTTTTGTGTTGCGAGACGATAGCACAAAGCAAGTGCAAGTCGTAGTTGCCGGTTAGATTTTTCTTTGGCCACACATTACACGCCGGCCATCACAATACATCACGTTTTGATGGTTATGCTATCGTATCGTGGCAGGGAGGAGGAATGGGCGGATGGAGGTGGGTCGCTTCTACTCCATCAAGAATGTAACATAGGGCGGAGATGGACAAGCAAGGAAGCCAGTTGAAACGGCCAATGGCAGCGGGTTCACTCCAAGTGGCAAAAATGAGTGCCGAGAAAGAAAAGCCAAAATTGTGGTAACGGCCACATGCTGCGGGGTGTAGGTGATGAAGCGCGAACCGGAAGAAACGTATTTTCGTTGTTTCTTGCTCCGAGGTCATTAATCACAGTTGTGCCACGACCTTCTGGCAATCGAGTTTGCGACCCTTTGCCTAAAATAAACAACCGCAAAACAAATACAAAACAAAAGAAACATAAATGAATAAGTAAATGGCCACTGAATTGATGAGCGCATTGTAACCCAATATGCCTCTGCTATATGTGTCTACTGGATGTAGTACCGTCTTTTTCCTCTTGTTCGATTCGGCTTCCATTGATTATCCGCTCATCTTTTTGGCATGGCTCGTACGTTGGATATTCTGGCCAATATCCACGAAGCTTTCACGTTGGCTTCTTACAACAGTTTTCTATAGAACGCCGTACCTCGCTTCGTGACCACATTCCATTACATTTTTGATTAGATTTTTTTTTTCTAAATAAATCTGTTGATCGATGTTTTTGTTTGGCCCTTTTGCTCTCGACAAACGCGAGGGAAGAATTGAAACATTTCTGGAAGGTTTATAGAAGCTGAGCTGCGACAGGTATCTAAAGTGGGGGATAAAAACGATTCAGACCCAGTATAGGGAAAGCACAAAGAATTGAACATTTCATTTTGAGACGTGAGTCAAAAGGAAGATTGGAATGGAATTGGAACGAAATTGAAATGTTCCAAAAAGAAAGAAGGAAATTGGCATAGCGAGAAGCCTCGATTTTCTCTCCTTCTGCCCCCCCCCCCTCCGTCTCTGCGAAGAATTCGTTTGATTAACGCAACATTCGACAAAGTAGACAGTTCTACCTCGCTTTCTAAAGTTGTTCAAATTGCTCGCTATCCAAAAGCCCTCACGGCCCCGACTTGATTAAAGCACGCCGACATGCACAAGATTTACCTCATTCCCGTATCAATAATATTTACATGAAAGTTTTCTCTTTCTCTCTCTCTTTCTCTCTCTTTCTCTCTCTTTCTTTTTGGATTATCTTCTGCTGCATATTTGAGACCTTCATCTCTTTGCAGTTTTCATATTTATATAGAAGGCCAAAGCCGCTTATCAAACGATTCCGCCATCATTCCGTCTATTTTCTCGTCGGCCAGACGAACAAGTTCTTTTGATTTTGATGACGTACGTCAAAGTTTTGCTTCCCCGTGATACGTGCCTGCCCCGTTCAACTGCTTTTTGATCCGGAAAAGAAATGCTAACATGCCGGACCAGCTCCTAAGAGAATACAGCATATCATTATCGTCGGATGATGCATTTGCTCTACTTGATTCTTTTCGAGCATCTGTTCAAGTATACGATTGAGTCCTTGCCGACCAACTACTTAACCTAAAAAAAAAATAATAATACATATAGTATAGAGATATGTTTCTTGTCTGCATCAATGTTGCAGAATAAGAGGCCATATAAGAGTGGCCATGTACCCGCGGCCCCGTCTGTTTCTCATTTCGAGATCAGCAGGGAATGCGGTGGGCATACGCCGCCATCATCCACGGGGCATGTCGAATCGAAGAGATGAAAAGAACGAACGTCCACCAGCGTCGCTACACTGTCTACGAAAATACATTGGATATTTGGATGGCGTTATGGAGAAAAGAGAGTAAAAGAGATGAGGATGAGTGATACACCTTATCCACGTCCAGCTCCGGCCCATTCCGGCGCTGCCTTTTAGTGCGGCCGTATAAACTAAAGATATGAATGTTGTCGGCTGCGTGTGTGATGATGTGAAAGAGAGAATCTAATATAAGGAGCCGGTGCTGGCAATAGCGTATCGTGTATAGCCTCTATCTGTTTATTACATTGCGAGGACGAGAAGAGAAAGGAAATCCTCTCGCTCGTCTAGATTCACTTGTGATCCTTTCGTCTGCAAAAGAAGAGTGAGAGTGAGTGAGTGAGTGAAAAAGAAAAGGGCGACATCCATCGAAGAGGAGCCAATGTGCTGAATGCGTTGGCAAAAATAGATAGACATATAAAGAGGATGTCGCGCGCTACGTGTGTGTGTGTGTATCATGCAGCAGAGGCGTCGTTTTCTTTTCATTCATTTCACTCTGCTGGATCGAATTCAAGTTGCCGCTCCTATGTATCTAAGCCCCATACGCACGGCCAATAACAACGACATCGTAAGGCGACATAAGCACATTTCACGTGCGTCCCTCTTTCTTCTTTTTTTCCCTATTTTTTAAGCTAAATATGTTGGAAGCTTGGCAGATGTTTGTCCTCGCTTTCTGGCATATTCAAAAATGGTACGACACGTACGTTCATATATTTTTTTTTCAAGTTTAGACTCTGACTCCCCAAGGTGTCGGCTTTCTTTAGACTTTCTATTATCATCGGCTGTTTCCTCCTTGAACTGGATCTTGTTTTCTTTTTCCTTTCGTAAATTCACTTTTTGCTGCAGAAAGAAAGGGAATCAAAAGCTACTCGACTTTTCAATCATCGAGGGCAATTGCGCTATATGCAAAACGCATACACACCACCTTTGGAGAGTTGCTTGAATTCTCCCACCCTCTTTTGTTGTTGTTGTTGTTGAAATGTCTGCTGTCCTACGTGTCAATCGGAATTGGCGATATATTATCGACGATATTTTGGTTTTTGTCGTACGAGAAACAACTTCGTTATGCGCCCATTTAAATGATTGAGAAATTGTGTTGCGTTATAGCGTAACTTAGACTGTATATATAGAGTGAGAACCAAGAATCGATTGGCCAAAGTGCAGTGAAACTGGCACCCAGAAAACTTTGGCGGCAGACGCAGGCCAAACTTGGAGAAATCTAAAAAGCAAAGGGAGGACTTTTCTACAGTGCAGATGTCTCTCTCTCTCTCTCCCTCTTCTGAATTCTGAATAAAATGCTCATTTCATTCGGGCTAAATTGGCCAGCAGCGCTAAGAGGCTTCGTGTGCAGAATAAGCAAAGAGGATGTGTGACAGCAGGCAAATGATAGGCGCCCCAGCAAAACTATTTTCTTTTTTCTCTTCAAAAAACAAAGAAACACAAAGACACATTTTGTTTCTCTTATTGTTACGTCGATCGTCTGTTTTATTATGCACAATGGGTCGGCATTAGCCAGAGTTATTTCCTTTCTTCCTTTTTTTTTGGAGTTGTTTTGTGTGTTTTATACTTTGCATCGATATCGATATAGGCGTGTGGCGTGTTTTTCTTTCGCAGTTTTTCGTGACGTTGTTCTCGCTCGCGGCTTTCCTTCTTTCAAGACTCGAATTTGCATACCAAAAAATAAAGAAGCGAGAAAAGGGAGCCAAAAGACATGCAGGGATCCACTCTCGCATATCAAAGTTGTACATCTAAACACGAGATCGAGGGGAAAATGTTAGACGATGCCGAGCGCGTTTTGTCTATGGCCTACATCATAACAGTAGTAGTATATGTACTGCCACCGCTAGTGCCACACCGCCATAACACACACACACACATCCACATAGAACTGTAGTGGTATAGTAAGTTTGCGGACGGATTTATTAGATCAATTCTTTTTCTTTTCTTGTTCTTTTTCCGCCCTGCCCCGTGTTCTTCTTTTGAACTTAAATGACGTGCGTTCGACAAAGCCAAAGTCTTGCATACTGTATGGTCATTTCTGTTTGTTTTTCTCTGAGCTCTTCCCTCTTTCATAGCGTTTCACTGATCTAGTCGCAATCGTTTTTAGTTTGTTTGTTTTTTCCTATTTCACGTGTGTTTTCGATTTAGGCGAAAAGATTTGATAAAGTTTATACCCTACTCTTTGTTGGTTTGGTTTTGATTAGCTTTGTGCGGCCTTGCTTCACATGTACATTTTGTGCTGTCTTGTATATTCCAGTGAGATTCTTCCTCGATTCCTCTTTTTTTTCTTTTTCTTTCTCTTTTTCTCTTTTGGTGGGCATTTTTCGCATCGCCGCAGGTTTCTTATAGAGAAAAGATCCCGTCCTTATGGCAGCAGCGACATCTGTCCGTCTACAAATCTCTCCCCAGCCCGATTTTCGTTCGCTTTCTGCAGCAACACGCACGATTGGTTTTTCTCTGTGCAAAAAAAAAAAAACGAAAAAAAAAAAAAAAAAAACGAAGGGGAAATCCTTCCCATTTTATTTATTTTTTCTTCTTCTTCCTTAACTTTTATTTGTGTAAAAGAAAGTTTATTGCAAAAGAGCAAGAGAGCACCAGCAGTGGCCCAGTCTCTTGAGGCTTTCGCTAGGATAGCGTCAGGCCGAAGCTCCGCGGCCGGGACTTTTCTTTTTTTGACGCTGATTTCGCGGCCGCTCAGGTCGTTCTATGGATGGATATTAAATATCGATCCTTCTCTCTTTCTTTTTTTTTTTTTTTCGCTTTTTCGCCCTTTATGGATGAGGCACACCATCAGTGCACGTGCCATTGGCGCGTCCATAACCGCCGTCCCTTTTTTTGTTTTTTGTTTTTTTTTATTTTTTGTTCTTGTTCGCCCCAAAAATGGAATCGTCGTCCAACAGATTCTCGCCATTTCTGCAAAACCGCAAACCATCGGCCATTGGTCGGCGCGAAGGCGTCCGTGCCTACGGTGCCTACGGTGGGTAAAAAAAAAACCGTTGATACGGTTGGAAATTTGGCATGACGAGGCCACTAACAAACCGACAAGGTTCTCGCTGTGCGTAATCTCTCCAAAAGTAGGAAACAAAAAGAGAAATGATGGCCAAAAGTAGAAATGAAGTGTGTCTCTTCTTTTATGTGCAGTCGTTGAGTAGAAGACGACGGGCCGTAAAAGCATCTGTGCCGTTTGGACTCGGATGAGGCAGCAAATCATTCGCCGTTGGCTGCGTCCAACTCGCGTTAGAGCTCCCACTTTAATGGATGTCTGCGAGGTTATTACCAAGACCCGTAAAAACAAATAAAATAAACGTTAACGGCCATGTGCGAAGGCGTCGCCGAAACGAAAAGAAAAACACGCAACTTTGATGGCGAATGAAAATGTTTCGACTCTTTCGCATCGAAATCGAACGAAAAGAGCGCGTTTGCATTCCCTCAACTACAAGTGAGCACGTCGCCAGTTTCTCTCTTTGTTAAGTGAGCCTCTCTTTTTTTTTTGGGGGGGGGGGGATTTTGCTACCGGTTGAATCGGCCTTTTGTCGAGTGTGAAAAGCACTCGAAGCTTTTCAGTCGATTGATCAGAAAAACAAACTCTTCTTTTCCTTCGAGTTTGCGTTCTTTCAATTGAGATGAAACTGTCATCAATTCAATAGGAAAGGCAGCGCCGAGTTTCTATTGGCCGTTTCTTTCAACGCCAACTGGTGTCTCTTATCACGTACTCGACTTTTTGAAAGAGTTGCCAGTGACGTTGCGCATTTTGATTATCCGACTTTCCTTTCTTGGTGCCCCCCCCCCCCTCTTCCTCCTTTGGGCCTAAAAGGTGCCAGTCAGCGTAACATTTGACACGTTGATAGGAATCGCTGCTGCTGGCAGATCCTCCTTTGCCCTGCTGAAACGCTCCACTCTTCTGTCGATGAAACTTGCAACTCTTTTCTCCTTTTTTTCAAGGCTTGTTGCGTCCATTTATGGAACAACACACGCCATCGTTGCGTTGCCTTTCCATCCGCATTGCCATGGCAACCGTGACTTGCACATTTTTAATTGCCTTACCTAAAATACGTACGTTGTTTTGCCGTTTCTACAGTGCAGCGCTTCCGTCGGAATGAAGGCCTTTTTCGACATGATGGACAAGGATCCCCATAAAGTGATGATCCTCGGCGGATCGTGTAACTCGGTCACTGATTCGATCGCCAAAACATCAAAACATTGGCGTATCCCCGTGGTAAGTGAATTCATTCAATTCTTTTCTTTTTTTTTTGGGGCTTTTTTTGGCTTTTTTTGGCTTTTTTGTGTGGCAACCCGCCGGGCAATTGGTTTTGTTCTGGCCATCAGTTCCGCCAACCCGCGTTGCCTTGGTCACCATTTCTGCCACTCTGATGAATCCATTTTGATTTTTCTTTTTCTTTTTTCTTTTTCTGGTATTACAAAAAAAAAATAATAATAATAAAAATAAAAAAATGAAATGTTTGACGAATGGCGCTGCTGACGTCACCAGTTGTCGTACGCCGACACGCACCCGATGTTTACGCGCAAGAGTTATCCCAACTTTTTCCGCATCGTGCCGAGCGAGAATGCGTTCAATGCGCCGCGTGTCAAACTGCTGCAGGCCTTCAACTGGACTCGTGTCGGCACTCTGTACCAGAATGAGCCCAGATTCGCCCTGGTAAGTCTTCTCTTCCGCATTTGGATTACCACCATTTACACTCATTACAGCCATCTACGCGTAGGTCTATTCATCATCCCAAACGCCTTGGTTTTGTTTTGGCTTTGGTTTTTTTATTTATTTTTTTATTTTTTATTTTTTTTTTTTACATGTTTTCTCACCGAGATTGTGTGTGTGTAACAAGCCGTGTATAAGGCCGTTAGCAAGGAAGGCAACCAAAAGCCAAAAAAAAAAGGGGGATGGAAAAAAGAAAAAGAAAAAAAAAAAAAACAAATTGTTGGCTTCAGTGCCGTGTCTTGTCCCGCGTGATGTCGCATGATCGTGATGGATGGCCAGTATATCTCGTTCTGTTCCCCCTGGAAATGGGTTCCCCCCTACTAACGCAGTTGATGGATGAGAAATCATTTTGCCCGCCCCTTTCTTCCGCTCTGGGTTATGACAATGCCGACGGCTATAAGTTAGCCAACATTATCAATATATCGATTCAATCAACAACCGTCGCAACTATTATTACTACTCGGCTTTGCCGGCCCCGTGCCCGAAAGCTTGATGCCATTTCTTCGTATATGAGATTATTATTTTTATTCTCGTCTTCCCCCCTGTTATCCGCGTTTGTTTTTTTTTTCCCTTGTTGCTCGAGGCGGTTTGGGCTGGGAGGGGGGAGGTCAATCGTTTACTGATCCTGCCCGTTCGGCTGACATTTCCGCAAACACAAACGTACGCCGCCGCACGTCTTTTGTCTTTATGGCGGACGTCGGAACGGCCGTGTCCAACTGACCGTTCGACCTCTGCCTGCCCTATCTGTCTCGCTCTCGCCCTTTCCTATGTATGGGCACACGAATAACTGGACGGATGACTGGACAACTGCGGATTCGTGTCGCATTCGTTATATTGTTTTCGCTTCAGAGAGCTTTTGGACGTGCTGCTGCTGCTGCTGCATCGATTAGATGGCGGTGTGTACAAGGCACAAGAGAAGAAGTAACATTTGTCGCAAATGATTTGTTTTCATTGGCAAAATGATTGGAGAGAAAACGATATGAATGGACGCAAAAGACAAAAGATGAAAGAAATAAAATAAAATAAATAAGGAAAGGAGAGGGGGATCGTCTTTTGCAATCAACTCGGCCGCCTTACTGTCGCCATTCCGCCTCCGCCTATTGTCCCTAGATCGATGCTATAGGCAACGACTATTGCTATTCTGGATATAATACAAGTGCGTGTGAGGCGGGTTCCGTGACGCAAGGCAATCACAAATTCAAAGAGAAGCAAAATTGTTTTTTTTTTTTTGTTGTTGTTGTTGTCTGATTCGTTCGAAACAAGCGGCCGACGCCCAACTTACTATCAATACGGTATCTTCGGCATTAAATAATAATAGAAAAATAAAAAAACGAGCCAACGTACAAAGCAAAAGATCAGTTTGAAAATCAAAAGACGATGCAAGAAAAAGGAAAAAAAAAACAACAAAAAAAACAGATGAAAGGTGACATTATTATTGAACCAGCGACGGCTGGCAGCGTATGATGATGCTATCATCTCGGCGTGACGTCAATGCTTCTTTTCTTGCCATTTATACATAGCGGCACAAGCTCCCCCCTAACGCGCTGCTCTTCAGTAACGTGAGCGGATTATGCGGCCGCAGTGCTTCGTGTTGCGCACACCTGACGGCCGACACGCAATTTACTTTTCTTTTCTTTTTTTTTCGCTCACCACACCCGACTGTAGTAGAAAACAACTTTCCCCTTTAATTGCAGCTAGTGCATCTACACACAGGTTCAAGATGAAGCGATTCGCTCCCCCGCATAGTTCATCGTAGAAAAACCTACGACCGTGTTCATTACCTTCGCATTGTCTATGCCGCCTGATTTGATTGTCTTCCCCCCCCCCTTAGTACAGTCCGTCTCTGGATATTAGAGGGGCCATCTCCAGACTCTAATCATATCGCTCCTCTTGTTGCTAACGAACTACGTCGGCCCGTGGAGGCGGTTGGGTTGCTCATCATTTATTATTATTATTATTTTTTATTTATTTATTTTTTTTTTTTTTGGGGGTTTCGGTGGTGGTTGTTACTGCGTCTGTTTTCTCATCTCAGCTTTCGCGGATAGCATATAATGTGATATAAGGTTAGTTGGGACGAGCGAATAAAGCGACACATCGGTTGATTGCATCTTTTCATTCCTCCGTCTCGTCTTTCTTTTTCTTTCTTCCTCTCCGTTCTCTCCATTCTCTCCATTCTCTCCGTTCTCTACGTCCTTTACGTTCTCTACGTTCGCAAATGTCAAACAAAAAAATCTCGGCGCCATTTGTTTTTTTCTTTCTTTATCCATCGTCCATTACGTAACGAGATGATGAGCGACTTGATGTGATTCCGGCTCGCCTTCGGTCGTACCCTGACTTTGATACATCATCTTTACTTTGGCCCGGTAGGCACACAAAACGAAACGGGACGTGAAGCGGGACTAAGCGACATTCTTTTTTTTAAATAAATAAGATGATGCAACCTGTGCTTTTTACTCTGTCTGCCCCTCTTGTTGAATAGAAAGCAGAAAAGAATAAGGCACAGAAGAAATAGTATATAGCGTTGGTTTATTATTGGCAGGCCCAAGTCATGCCCCATCATCCATTTGTACCTGGCTATTTCTGTTTTCTTTTTCCTTTGTCTTTTCCTTCTTCTTTTGTCTTCTTGATGTTGTTTTTTTAAATTTATGTTTGTTGACATTGATCGCACAAAAACGTGAGGATGCAAAGAGAAGTCAGACAGGAGAGAAACACTGGCTGGTTTTGCGTTGAAATGGATGGTTTGGATCGAGTGCCAGACACACGGATGGCAATGGCAAGGTAGGGGGGATATGCGGGATGGCCAGCCGGATCGATGACTGGCGGAGGTATACAATACTGATACGGCCTAAGATAAAAGTGACTTGGATAACACCCACAGCGGCAAGTACGTGATAGTGCGCTCGCTGCACATTCGGTCTCGAGTCGAAGCATTCCTGGTTTTCTGGATGGCGATGTTGTTGTTATCTATTTGGCCGGCGTTTTCCCACTCTCGGCCGGCCTCATTCCCCCCTTGTCGTCTTTTCTCATTTCCCTCCTGAGATGAGATGGCAATGATGCAGTAGTCACGATCTTATTGAGTTTGGTCGTCACGTCGCGACGGCCGTCAATCCAGTTACGCCGTCGTTGGACGTGGCGACTGTGTTTGTTGCAGTCGCCTCCTTTCTCTCGCCATGTCGTTTCACGCACTACTCCCACACAGTCCGACTACACAAAAACGACATTGCCGCGCCCGGCCTTATTCAATTGTCTACGTTTTTCTGGTGACTTTTTCATGTCCTATTTGTTTGGAATTAGTTTGGAATTAGTTTGGAATTAGTTTGGAATTAGTTTGGAATTAGTTTAAAGTTTTAGTTTTAGTTTAAAATAAAAGAAAGAAAATAATTCATAATTCATTTCTGGAATAGGCGCATAATGGGCTGGTGTCGTTGCTGGACAGTGCCGGAATCGAGTTGACCGAGTCGCAGGGTTTCGTCAACGACTTGACCCAACCGCTGGCCAAGCTGATGGAGAAGGACGTCCGCATCATCCTGGCCAGTTTCAACGCCACCTGGGCCCGCCGCGTCTTTTGCGCCGTTTCGCGCATCAATTTGTACGGCGGCCGCTACCAGTGGATCCTGGCCGGACCGCGCCAGGAGCGATGGTGGATGACGCAAGCCGAGGACCAACAGGATCCCACCGTCAATTGCACTTCCTACGAGATCCTGGCTGCGCTGGAAGGAGCTTTCGTTGTCGACGTCTTACCTCTGACCAGCTCCAAACAGGTCACCATTTCCGGATTGGTTAGTTGCATTTCCTGCCCATTTCATCTCGGCATTATTCATCTATTCATTGATTTTTGTTTGTTTCTCCCCCCAATCGACAGACGGCCGAGGAGTACGAGAAACAGTACAACAAGGAGCGAGGCGACTCTTATTCGCAGTTTCACGGCTACGCTTACGACGCCGTGTGGACGGCGGCGCAGACGGTCAAGACGGTCATTCACAAGTTGCACGAGAGGAACCGAATGGCCAAAGCGGCCGCAGCGTCTTCGTCCAGTCCGAGGCAACGGCAGCAGTTGCGGCACTGGAGCCTGCGCAATTTCACCTACAGAGATCCAGGATGGGAGAAACTGCTGCTGGACGCGTTGCGAAGCGTCGATTTCAACGGAGTGACGGGCCGCATCAAATTCGAGGATAACGAAAGGAGCGGCCGACTGACGGTCAAGCAAATTGTGGGCGCTCACGAAGTGCCCGTGGCCGAGTACGAGAACGCCAGTGACACGTTGTTCCTCAACGAGTCGGCCATCTCGTGGATGTCGGAGAGCAAACAGCCGCCACGCGATCGCACCATCCAAACGGTGGAGCCGTCCCGCATCAGCGTGCCCGTCTTTGCCACGCTGACCATCGTGGCTGCCTTGGGCATCGTCCTTGCCTCTTCCTTCCTGGCCATCAACATCCGTTTCAGGAATCAGAGGTACGTTATCACCAATGAACGTAAAATGGATTTTTTTGTTTTTTGTTTCGTTTTGCCCGTTTCACTTGCTTTTCTTATTTTGTTTTCAATCAACAGGTACATCAAAATGTCGAGTCCGTATCTGAACAACATGATCATCATCGGCTGTTTGCTGACGTACACGAGCGTCATCCTGTTGGGGTTGGATTCACATCTGACGAGCGAGTCGGCCCTGCCGGTGATTTGCACGGCCAGGATCTGGACCCTGATGGCCGGCTTCACTTTGGCATTCGGCTCCATGTTCTCGAAAACGTGGCGGGTGCACTCGATCTTCACCGACGTCAAACTCAACAAAAAAGCCATCAAAGACTATCAGCTGTTTATGGTCGTCGGAGTGCTGCTCACCATCGACATTGCCATTCTCACCACGTGGCAGGTCATTGATCCCTTTTATCGCGAGACCAAACTCCTCGAGCCCTACGTGAGTTTCTTTGATTGATTTGCATTTTCAAGATTCAGTTCTCGCTTCGCTTCCGAGAATTGCATCACCTTGTTTTGTACTTCTTTTTTATAACAGCCGCATCCGAGCCAGGACAACGCCGAAATCCGGCCGGAAAACGAATACTGTCAGAGTAACCACATGACGATTTTCGTCAGTTCCATCTACGCCTACAAAGGACTTTTGATGGCGTTCGGCTGCTTCTTGGCGTGGGAGACTCGTAATGTCAACATACCAGCTTTGAACGACTCGAAATACATCGGTTAGTGATTGAACGAGGCCGAGGCCGAGGTCTGCAAAAGCCCGTCCCCGTTCGTTGCAACGGCCCGACGAACGCAATGCATTTTTTAACGTTTGATTGTTGTTTGGATTTGTAGCGGTTGCCACGACAACCACAATCCAACCTGTATGCGTTTCAAGACCATTTGATTTGATTTGTTTTTTTTGTTTAATGTCTCGTTGTTTTTTTTGTTTTTGCGTGCGTGTTGTGTGTGTAACGCAACCGTACAGGGATGAGCGTGTACAACGTGGTGATCATGTGCGTGATTGGCGGAGCAGTTTCGTTCATCTTGGAGGACGAGCAGGACGTTTCTTACGTCATCATATCGATTTTTATCGTCTTCTGCACCACTGGCACCCTCTGTCTCGTCTTCGTTCCCAAGGTAACACCGGCGCCCCTAACAAGTTCGTTCCCCTTGTTTTCTGCTTCCACATGTTGTGCGGCAACTCTCCTGCCGCCATCCACTCCCTCCATTTTCTTCTTCTTTCCCATCCGTTCCCCCCTCTCCCCGACTATCGTTTTTCTTCCGTCTCATCTCCAGGGATTGCCCGTCTGCCAAAAGAGGAGCAAATATGCGTGTGCATGCAATATACATACACGGTATAAATACCGATAGCGACACTCAATGCACAATGTGGCTAGGAAGCAGAGGACGAGTCGGACAGAAACAGGAAGAACAGAGTGGGTCTATCGAGCAGCACGCTATAGCGCGCTATACATCCAGTTGGCTGCTGATGGACGAGCTTCTTTCCCCAACCATTACCAATGCATATTTAATGTGACATGCAAACGCACTCCTTGTCTCTCCCCCACCTCTCCTACCATTCTTTACCCAAACACACACACGAGCACTGCTGCCTAGTTTTGTAGCTATTGTTACCGCCGAAAGCCGAGTTTCATTTCTTCCGCCTTTCGGCCAGCCAATCTTGTGCGTTCCATTTTGGCCTTCTTTCCTCGTGTTCCGCTGCTCTGCATGCCCGTCGGCTTCATTATCTCATTGGGGTCTGGCATTAGACTGGCACATCGCTGTGTCAATTATTGGCTACGCTTGATATTTGTAGGCAAATAGGTCGACTATTTATAGAAAAGGGCGCTAGTTTTATTCTTCCATTTTCTCACCGTTGAGTGCGGCGTAGTTTTTTTGTTTTGTTTGGTTTTTCTTTTTTAAATAAAATTCGTGTGAGACTAAGAAGAGTGGCTGCGGATGGGAACCCCGGGGTACGCAATGTGCCGTCGTTCCCTACTTGGTTTTCTGTCTGTGCATAAAAAAAACCTTGTGAGAGAAGCGAGCGAGCGAGCGGCAAGGAGGGCCACGGCGACATCATTACCATTGGATTGAATTACGGCTGGTGCTCCTTCTTAACACGCTCCTTTGCCTCTCCCCTTTCCATTTTCCTCTTTCCTCCCGTCTCTCTCTCTCTCTTGCTCCCTTTGAATAATGGAGCGTCGACGACGTCGATGCAGCCCGCACTTCGGATGCAACGACCAAGCGTCCGACGATGACGACGACGAGGAGGCACGGAGCGGAAAAACGAAAATTCCTCCCTTTTTCTTTTAGACTTTCTTAGTTGGCCCAAACTTTTTGTTCTTCCGCTTTCTTTTTGTTTGGTGTAGCTTTGAAACCCCTGCAGCTATGGCGGAGTGCAACGCCTGCGTTCGTGTAGCGCGTTACCACGCACACACAAGACACACCCTCTGAAAAACTCGGGGATGTTGTCCTTGTATTCAATCAGACTCGCATAATGGCGACGTGCGTGTCGGATCCGTTCATTTGATGGCCATTTTTGTATTCGAATCGCGTCGTGTTTTCTTTCCCCCTCCCTCGGTTGGCTCTGGCTGACTGACATTGTCGCTGATTGGCATCGCCTTCCTTCTTTTGCGCAGCTGATTGAATTGCGGAGGAATCCGCAGGGGGCGATCGAGAAGCGCGGCGTCAGATCGACAGTGAAACCTCAACTTCCGGGCGGCAAATACGGTGCAGGAGGAGGCGGAAGTGGCGTTGGTAGGCAGAACAAGAGCGGGGCTAATCAAAATCGCGAGACGAGCCTCCAGTACAAGAGTAAGACGCGAAACGCCAAACTGCGCAAGGAGCTGCGCAACCTCGACGACCAGATCCAAGTAATCATTTATTACTATTATTATTATTCCTTCAAATTTCTGTTGTTTTTAGTTGTTTTTGTTTTGTTTTGGACGGGTTTTGAATTCATTAACATTCCCCTCGCCTGCTATTTGTCATTCTTACCTTGTTTCATTTTCACCGAGTCTTGTTTCATTCATCCGGGCAGTGAAATTGTCTTTAGGATCAACGAGGTTATCCAGATGATATTTGATTGATGCATTATGATTATTTTTTTCAAATACTGTCGGACCGCCATCCGCATCTCGAGTACTTTTCTCTCGGTTTGTCGGGAATGACGAGCAAAATCGCTTTCGGTTTCCTCGATCGTTCCATTTGCTGCATCGCAAACTTTTATGACATGCAACTTAATTCCTGCTCTTCTTCTTCTTCTTCGTTGCTTCTCGGTTTCTTACAGAAACTTTTGGAACAACTTGGCGAAGATAACGATTCGCTGGCAAAGGATGGACCTTCGTTTACCTATTCAAAAATCGATTCAGACTGCAGGGGTACAGTTCTACACATTTATATTGATTGTTTACATCTTGGATTTACGTTTTCACGTTTTCAAGTTTTCACGTTTTCTTGTTTGATTGCTTGCATTTTGGTGAATGCGGCGGCAACATTGGCCCATGAATTGTGCAGTACCGTCTGTCAGCGGAGCTGATACGATGTCTTTGTGCTCGCTGATATCTTCGCCCGAGCCGACGTCTACCTCGCCGCATCACGCAAAGTAAATCAAGAAACAGAGGAAAACTGGCAACTCGTTTTGCCTACTCTTCTACCCACCCCTTTTGTAGTCTACTGTTTGTGCTTGACGGGGCGTCGCCGTCACAGTTTCTTGGTCTTCTTCTTCTTCTTCTTCTTCTTCTTCTTTCTTCTTCTTCTTTCTTGATGACTAGCATGGAAAGCTGTCATGATATCTATCATGACATTATGTCACGCTACACGCTCGATGGCACCGGGCGCAGAGTGTAAAAACGAACTTGGCTATTAGCGTTGGCCCATGCTGTGCAAACCCCACCACTGCCCCGCTCTTGTCCGATGCTGGACTTTGGTCGGCGGCACGTTCATTTGATTAAGATCGTTAACGAGACAGACTAATGGCCTCTCTGTTCTCTATTTTCGTATCGTCTCTCTCTCTCGCTCTTTTTGTGAGCGTAGGGAGAACGGTGGCAAGGGAGTTCGGAGCGGACATCATCAGGAGCTGCAGCAACAGCAGTCGGTGGCCCAGTCGACATCCAGCGGCTCTGGAAGCGGCTCTGGAAGCGGCTCGACGGCGCCAGCCACGGCCAGCGTGGCCATGTGGACGGCCATCAGCAACCCACTGCTGCTCATCAGTCACGTTCTTAGGAGGTCGATGGATTTGCAGCCAACCGGTGCCGCCAATAATGAATCAACGGCCGTCGAATGCGATGAGGCGTCATCGCGACAGCAGGCGGTGGACGCCGACGATAATGACGACAACCCGTCCAAAGGAGTCCACGCCTGCTGCGAGTGCGTCAGCGTCGAACGACACGCTGAACCGACCAATGCGGACTGGCAAAATCAAACAGTAGATCAGGCTCCATTTATTGCCAGCACCACCAGCCGCAGCAGCAACACCAGCAACAGCAACAGCAGGTATGATGCACGCAAATGCACCTCCGGAATTCCTTCCCCAGTTTTGTGTGATGTGTGTACGTATACATGTGTGTGTGTGTGTCTCAATAATTCAGCTGATGCAGAGAATAAGGAATGCAGAGAATAATGAAGGAGAGCGAGTTGAAACTGTCATCTATTTTACTCTGCTCGATTCCATATATTATTAGCCACTGTCATTGTAGAGAGAACACGCACACACACACACACAGACGGCGGGGTTTGACTGTTTCACGAAACATCGATTGCCATATGTAGCCATTGCAGCCATTGCAGCCTATTGTAGCCATTGTAGCCATTGTAGCCTACAGTGGTAACTTACATATTGGGATTTATGTGCTAGTGATCTGTCTAAGAAGCCCAAGGGCATTCGACCCATTTGTTTCATTATTAATCCCTTAGCTCTCGTTTTCCCTTCTTTTCCCGTTTTTATATTCAATTTGATGGATTTCCCTCTTTGCTTTTCTTGGTCGACGCTGGCGCCATCAAGGGACGTAATGCAAGGGGACGAACTAGACGGCAATCCCACCTCTCCGTTAATGGTGAACAAAGACGCAAAAGACGGAAAAGACGGAAGAGAAGACGAAGTAGCAAGAGATGATGAAGAAGGAAGTGGAAACATTTGGAGGCTGCTGGCTAAAGCGACAACGCCGCACCAATCTCCGCCCGGATCCTTCATTTCCAACCTGTCAGGCGACCGTTCCGGCGTTGGCGGTGGCGTCGTCGGCGTCGTCGTCGGCGGAGGAATCCAGTCCGACTCGCCCTCCGATGAATGGGGCGCTGCTCAAGTCCACAAGAGCTCGGGCTCGGTCTCGCGTTGCGCTTGTCATCATTCATCGGCCTCGGGATTGGGGGTCAGCGGGGCGGCCAGAAGGCGACGCTGCCAAATGATGGAGAGCTTGAGTCTGACTGAAATCCGGTCTTCGCCCATCACGGGCAATGGCACGTCTTTGTCATCCGAATTTGAGCCCATCCATAACCGGAGTCTTTCGGTTCAAGGCACGATGGCAACGCGATCTCGTCTTTCTCCTTATTCCGTCGACTGCAAAACTGGAGCACCTTACGGCCATCAGCAGGAACACAGCCGCAGCGATTCTTCCTTCAATTACGAGTCGAACATGTCTGAAGTGGATCCGGCCAACAAGCTCGTCAACTACTTCGAGTATCGATCGTTGGAGAGCCTCGAATCGCCGACCATCAGCGACACAACCATCAGCCAACAGGACGGCGAAGGGAATGATGAAGAAGTGGACGAGGAAGAAGAAGCCAATTCCACTCGCGTCAATTTTGACGAAGGTTCGACGTTCACTTCGCCCAGAGAGGAAGACCTGGTTGTTATCGAAGACGGTCTCTATTCGTTGCCAATGGCCATCGCCGACTTGAACAGTTCCCAAGCGGCCACGGTCGTCAACGGAGTTGGCGGAGATAAAAGCCCGCCGTCGCCCGAAGAAATGAGACTCTCACCTCCGCCGACCACTACACCTGTCAAGACCAGTTGCACTGGCAGCCCCAGTCTTCCCAGTCCGACTCTCACGAGTAGCACTCTCACGTTAGCAGCAGCAGCAGCAACGTGTAACGTCGCTTTCACTGGTACACCGTGTCGCTCATCATCTACGTCCAGCAAGGGCTCCAGAGGATCGACCAGTGGCAAAAGCAAGTCCCAATCGACGCGTGATCGACGGAGAAGAGCTCAAAGCAACAATAAACTGAACAGTAATGAGGACTTAAGCGGCCGGTTGAGTAAGCCTACTCAGCACGGTCATCAGCAGCAAAGTGAACTGCGTACGCCGCAGCCCACAGTTGAACACTCCGATTGGAGCATTCTTCCCATTTTCAAGCAACTCATCGTCCAGAGGCAAATGGAAACTGGCGGTGCTTGCCATTCGCAGCCCATCAGCGGCGTCACCGACGATGAGAGGATAACGACGAAGACGACGACGAAAGCAGCTATCGAAGATATTGACGAAGATCACCGCCAAATGTCCTCGTGTCCTAATCTTTCTATCAAGTGTGATGTTGTCGAGTATTTTTAGTTGATTGAGAACCTTACCAAAACAAACAATGTCGCCCTTATAACTGTCGTTTCTCAAACGCTATCAAAACAGCAACTAAACATCTTAATTAATCCTAAAATCTCTAATTGATTGTTGATCTCCCCTCGCACACACATTCCATCTTCGATTGTGTATATCATCATGTGTCAAATACTCAAATATATATATCTATGAATTATGAAGAAATCGACTGTTTATTCTTTTCGTTTTTCCCTACATCACATCCAGCTATCGAGTTTTTGTGACGCCCATACTAAATTTTAAAAGCTTAATCACGTTCGTCTATTCAAGGGAATCTTTCATTTCTTCCTCAAACCAGAAGTTTCTGAAATTAACGGATTCAAAGTGATTTTAGCGCACCCACTTTTTTCCTCCGTTGTTTACCATTATCTCAAAAACTACAAGCCCAACATAAAAACCATTACGATTTCCGGGATCCTCGTTAAATTTTGAATTGAAATCATGTATTTTTAACTATTTCTAGAATTTATCAAAAAATGAAAAAGTGGGAAGGCTATACCCTTCCCATTTTTGTCAAAATCAGCCAAAAACGCCATCTCCTGGAATTCGATGAAAATCACACGTTATGGTCAGAATTGAACGCCAATTTTAGTAAAGCGAAGCGTTTCTTCCTCAAACCAGAAGTTTCTGAAATTAACGGATTCAGAGTGATTTTAGCGCACCCACTTTTTTCCTTCGTTTTTTACGTTTATCTCAAAAACTACAAGCCCAACATAAAAACCATTACGATTTCCGGGATCCTCGTTAAATTTTGAATTGAAATCATGTATTTTTAACTATTTCTAGAATTTATCAAAAAATGAAAAAGTGGGAAGGCTATACCCTTCCCATTTTTGTCAAAATCAGCCAAAAAAACGCCATCTCCTGGAATTCGATGAAAATCACACGTTATGGTCAGAATTGAACGCCAATTTTAGTAAAGCGAAGCGTTTCTTCCTCAAACCAGAAGTTTCTGAAATTAACGGATTCAAAGTGATTTTAGCGCACCCACTTTTTTCCTTCGTTTTTTACGTTTATCTCAAAAACTACAAGCCCAACATAAAAACCATTACGATTTCCGGGATCCTCGTTAAATTTTGAATTGAAATCATGTATTTTTAACTATTTCTAGAATTTATCAAAAAATGAAAAAGTGGGAAGGCTATACCCTTCCCATTTTTGTCAAAATCAGCCAAAAACGCCATCTCCTGGAATTCGATGAAAATCACACGTTATGGTCAGAATTGAACGCCAATTTTAGTAAAGCGAAGCGTTTCTTCCTCAAACCAGAAGTTTCTGAAATTAACGGATTCAAAGTGATTTTAGCGCACCCACTTTTTCCTCCGTTGTTTACCATTATCTAAAAAACTACAAGCCCAACATAAAAACCATCACGATTTCCGGGATCCTCGTTAAATTTTGAATTGAAATCATGTATTTTTAACTATTTCTAGAATTTATCAAAAAATGAAAAAGTGGGAAGGCTATACCCTTCCCATTTTTGTCAAAATCAGCCAAAAACGCCATCTCCTGGAATTCGATGAAAATCACACGTTATGGTCA